>NC_134690.1:335147506-335447506 GCF_050947455.1 Rhinoderma darwinii
GGACCTGGGCTCTTGTGATCGCTGGATGTTGCAGTGGTCAGAACACCAGCGATCAGACATTTATCACCTATCCTGTGAATAGGTGATAAATATTGTTTATGGGGAAAAAAAAGCCCTCACACAGCTGCATCGACAGAAATTAAAAAAGTTATGGCTTCTAAAATATGGCGAACAAAAAACAAATAATGAAAAAAAAAAATGGGTTTTTACTGTGTAAGAGTAGTAAAACCATATAAATTTGGTATTGTCGCAATTGTAATGACCCGCTGAATAAAGTTATTATATTATTTATACCACATGGTAAGCAGCGTAAATTTGGGACGCAAAAGAGAGTGCCAAAATTGCTGGGTCTTTTTCTATTCCCCCCAAAAAAGTTAATAAAAGTTAATCAATAAATTAAATATTTTGTACCCCAAAATGGTGCTATTTAAAAAAATACAACTTATCCCGCAAAAACAGGTCTTTATACAGCTATGACGATGCAAAAATAAAAACGTTATAGCTCTTTGAATGAGAGGATGGAAAAACTTAAAAAATGGCTTGGTCATTAAAGGGAAGGTGTCATGATTTTTTTATTATTATTATTTTGCTTTTAATAAAATATAAACAAAAATTGTATTTATTAGTGTTGTCACGTTCTAATTTTTACTGTGTTAAAACTTTTACTTCTCTATGGGGGCTGCCGTTTTTAACGACACATACAGAGATGGAATACGGCACATACATCCCCATAGAGAATGTATCCATTCCATTCTCAGAAGCGTACGGTGCATAAGACCCACACAGACCAAAACGAAGCTCGTTCGCAGAGAGAAATCCGGCGCCATTTTCATGTGGACCGGAAGCCGCTGCCAGACAGTAAGATGATGACTTCCGGCCATATGTTCAGGCACAAGGAATAGGATCGTAGACCAGTGGAGGCGACAGGAGGTAATTTATGTTCGTGTATGTGATGTGTGTATTATGTTCGTGTGTATTATGTTCGTGTGTATTATGTTCGTGTATTATGTTCGTGTGATACTGTCTGAGTATGCTGAGCCCTGTATCTAATCCTCCTACACTGTGCAGTCGCTCAGAAAATGGTGGCACACAGTGTAGGAGGTTTGAAGATTCAAACCCTTTCTTCTCCTGGCACTAGCCAGAAGAAGGGATGGGGGATTGTGTGGGGACACTAGAGGAGAGTGTGTCCACCCCAAATTTGCAGCATAAATCAATGAGGTTGCTTTACCACAGTGACCATGCTGCAATTTTTGGAACTGCTCCCTCTAGTGCCCAGCACATGGAAATGTTATAAATTAGAATCTAATTTATAATATTTCCTGATTTGTGAAAAAATAAAAAAATTTAAAACAATGTGTAATCACTCAAATACTAATTGTTTAACTGAAAAAAAATAAAAAAATTCTAGCGACACATTCCCTTTAAGGCCTAAAAGAGGCTGGTCACTAAGGGGTTAAAATACATAAATGAAAGAAGTTCTGCTATTAAAAAATATTGATGTTTCAATTTACATTGTCCAGGCACCTTATATACCTATCATAGCAAATCCAAATTATGTAATCACTATGCATATAACTGTTTGTAGACAATCTGAAAATAAAAAAATAAAAATAAATATCCATGATAAAATACAATAACAACCACAGTGAAAGAGCGGAACTACATTAAAACTCATGCAGAGATACAATGTCTTTCCTTGCAGCTTCCCCCATCTGACTATGAAAGCAAACCCTGTGTGTGGTCTGATTCTGCAGCCATGTGTTCCTCTACTCCATCATCCCTATCATCCCGCTAACCTATAGAAATTAAAAGAGAGGGCAGATAGAAGGGTGTAACACATGACTACAGGGTTTGTTTGTAGTCTGTAACCATGGAGATACAAAGTTCTGCATAGACACTACATACACCAAATGATAGGATTTCTTTTTAAATAAGGCTATTTTCAAAGTTGCTTCATTTTTTATATTAGATACATGGGAGCAATAAAGAAAACATGGTTGCAAAAGTGTATATACTGTATATTTACAAGTGTATAATTTCCTGGTTTATGCTTTAGGGGGCCAAACACATCAGATTAAGGCTGTCTGGACCCGCCAATTTTGTTGGAAGGAGCTGATGACCCAAGGAGTATGGAGCAGCTCCTCAGTTTCTCAGCATCTGTCATTGGGACTAAAAAAGGAATGGACTTGATGGATTTCGGCATACCCAATCCTTTGTTCCCAGAGGAGATAAACAACTGCCAAAAGTGTCTAACAGTGGCTCATTCCTCTCTCCCTATTGAAATAAATATCCTTGCTTGCCCGCTCTGTGTGTGCATATTCATGGGGAGAGTTGGGAGATATAGCTGTCAGCTGGGATATCAGCCGACAGCTATCTAATGTATATGGCTGGCTGTATGCCAGGCCTACAGAATAAATTCTATCATAAGGAAGTTCTCAAGTCTAATAAATAGTAGTTTAATTTTCACAAAACATCTGGACTTCTACTTTTACCTGGTTTACTTAGTTTTTTCCAATTCTTTATTACTGAACATTTTACCTTACCTTTAAATACAGTGACGTTTCCCATGTTATGCACATTTTTTGTGGTCTTTGACCTTTGAATCTTCCTGAGATTTAATATTTTTTGTGGCTCTTCTGGAAGTTATGCTCAAAATGATTTGGGAATCTCCACACCTGCTGTAATGTCGGGGTAGGGAGACAGACAGGTGAGCCCTAATCTACCCGCCACTCAGTCCCTGCCTACTTGCACGGCCTGGGCGACGGTCCCTATGCTAAAAAAGTGCACGACAGACAAGGGTACACAGAAGCTAAGGGAAATGGGGCAGTTGCCCACGGCAACACCGTGAGCAACAAGAGTAGTGAACGAGCCGAGTCAAACCAGGAGTGTACGAGGTACCAAACGCAGAGCAGGAGAGTAGTCAGTAAAGCCAGGGTCAATATGAAGCAGAGATCAATAGTACTAGCAGGAACAGCAGAGCCAGGAAACCAGACAGAATCACAGGCAAAGGAAGAGCAGGAAATGAAGGTATAAATAGACCGAGGGCGGGAGCTAGCTCCGTCTGGCCAGGCTGTGATAGGTTCTCCCACTCCTCAGCCTACCAGCCTGAGTGGTAGCAGATCGAGTCACTATCAGACCTAGAAGCTGTGTCTGGCAGATCCTTTACACCTGCATTACGTTGCTTTGTTATCAGCTCTACTGGCTAATATTACTTCCAGTATTGATCCCCCTATAGCTTGCTTCCACATTGGCTTTGCTCCTCTAGTTTAAATGCTCTTCCAAACTTTTACTTTCTACTCCAACAACAATCCCCATTTCGCTCCTTTCAAGCCTTTCCTAATTGACATTCTATAACTAACAGTACATGTCCTACAGCTTTCCAGAAACCACAAATACTCTTTACTATACCACAATTTGGCCACTTCGTAAGCGGACACTTCTTGTCTTCTATTGTACTGTATGTGATATAAGTAATATTTCCAAAAATACTGCCTTGGAGGTCCTTGAGTATAGTTTGTATGCCAAGTGTCTAAAATCGATTTTAAGAGCTTTCCACATTCTCAAACCTTGAGGCCAATGAAACATTGAGGCCAATGACTCCCTTAAACCCCTCACCAGCCCCTCCCAATAATCTTTCAACTCCAATTACCAACAGCCAAACCTGAGTTTTGGGGGGACATTTCTGTTCAGCTTTAAATTGTGTTTGTGTCAAATGTATGCTTTTCCCTAATAGTTGATTTCCCACATTATCTAGATTTCCAATACTAGCTCTGCTAGATCCATTATATCAGTTTCCAAATGAGCAATTCATACAAAACTTTCAGAGTATTGTTGCCCATCAAACATTTATTTGAAGCACATTCATAACTCTAGATGTACTCTGGGAGGCGATGTCAGTCATGGCGTATCAGTGATGGATGATAGATCACCGTCTACAGGTTAACCTCAGAGCAGGGACCAGTAGATTTTACTGGTAGACTACCATTGGATGGTCTGAGTGTAAAACAGATGCTAACATGTGGCCGTACAAAATAAAATGAAACATTGATACATATATAGGGTTAAAAATCATTAGATATACAACACTGATCAGATATATTAGTACATGAGATGTATAATGATTTATTGGATTTCACAGTTCTCTTATGACAAGCTCTTCCCTATTCTGTAGATTCTGTTACACCTATATGAATCACTGCCTCAACTATTTCTTGTGATAGTAAAAAGTAGTCTATAACCCTGTCCCATAATTAAAGCATAAAACACACGGAATGCGAAGATGATTCCACTTGAAAAGTGATTATGAGTTGGCATGTGCATCTGAAGTTGTTTAAGTGTCAAAAGCGAAACACTATAATAGTAGTTGTCATGCCGAGACTACAGATGAGTACACAGTAATATCAGATTAGCTTTACCTGAGGAGCCACAAGAGAATCTGCCCATGGCAACACATATTATATGTAGAATATTATGTCAGTTCTCATAAATCAGCAGCACATTACTCATGAACTCAACATACAAATGTTAAAGGCTATGTACGCCTTTGAACCCAAATTTTTGTCACCTAGGAACCAGCTAATATTGATCACATCTGAGTTCATAATTTAGATGCGAACGTTATTAGCTAGATCCTGTCAGAGACATGCAGGACTCGCTCTTAGCCGAGCCGTCAGTTCACCTGACCTGACAGAATCGGCTTTGACAGATGCATATAATCTTAGTAAGGCCGGATTTACACGAGCGTGTGCATTTTGCGCGTGCAAAAAACGTGGCGTTTTGCGCACGCAAAAGGTACTTAACAGCTCCGTGTGTCAGCCCCGTATGATCACGTTCGTCTAAATAAGCCCTAAGTAAAATATTTTTGTAATTAAAGTCAATTGAAAAGTTGTTTGCAATAACTGAAAACATTGATTTATTTAAAAAAAAAGCATTTAAAAACAGAATAGAGAACAGGAGTCTATCACCTGCCTCTTAGGCCAGATTTTAAGATTATATATTAAATTTGATCAGTGGTGTACATAGAGAAAAAGAGGCCCCATGACAGGAATCATATGCCCCCCTCCTTTGTAGGGCGGGGTGATCCCAACCAGAACAGAAGGGTCTAGCGCATGTATGTCCTCCTCATCTCCTTTCCGTTCTCCCAGATTTTCCCCCCTTTTTGCTGACATTTTAGTGCCAATGAGGAAGTAAGTCCTTGACAGGCTTCTATGGTATGTACACCCTTAATTTTGATTCTAATCTTAATTTTCCTTGCATATTGTGACATTGCTTTTTAAAGCAATCTAAGGGGGAGTTCACACTGAGTTTTTTTTTACACGGAAACCGTGTCGGAAAATGCGCCAAAAAACGGCCTAAAATGGCTCCCATTGATTTCAATGGGAGGCGGAGGCGTTTTTTTCCCGCAAACGGAAAAACTTTCTCGCGGGAAGAAGAAGGGACAGGCCCTATCTTCGGGCGTTTACGCCTCTGTCCTCCAATTAACGTCAATGGGAGGCAGAGGCTAAAAACGCAGCGAAAAACACAGCGAAAATCGGCGTGCAGGCAGAGCAAAATTTGCCTCAACATTGCAAACGGAATTTTGAGGCAGATTTTCCGCCTGCAAAAAACTGTGTGAACCCAGCCTTATAATACACTGGTATCAGCAGATTTGATCTGTATTAGTAACAGAACATCTGATGCTATAGAGCAAGCTGCTGCAGGCATCTAAATTCCTATTCTTGCTTACGGCAGCTTTTAGTTGGCTGTTGGGGCGGTGACTATATACTGCTGGAAAATCAGCTGTGTCTGTAGCTGCCTCCACCGAGGTGGAACTTAGCATGTTTCCTAACCAGTGGATGATGAGACACATGTATCTCTTTCATGTGGCACCCAGGCTGTTGGGATCTACAGCCACTATTGTGCACCAATGGCAAGCGATGGCTGCAGATACGAATACGTTTAGAACCTTAGTATGAGATTACATAAACATCAAAAGGTGGGTCAGCTGTATTTCAGTAAAGCTCCAAATAGTTATAATGCTCTAAAAAAAAAAAAAAGGTTAGAAAAGATTTAGAAGCATTCCAAATAATCAATTATTAGTTTATATTACAGTACTAAATAGTTTCAGGCACAGTTTTGTCCTGTAGTATGAAATACTTGTAACACCAGGGCTGATAGGCACACCAGAGAACAATGGAGATAAGTAAAGTGATTGACTGTTTTGGGGGCAGGCAGCTGGCACTGTCAAGGAGCATGTGGATGGCACTATTATTGAGACATGTTCATGACAGTATTATGGGACTTACGGATGGCACTGTTAATGGGTTACTGTGGCTTGTACTGGTTTTGCGCCAGAAAGAACCTAGATTTGTGTCATGCTCGCTACGGCGGGTCGCATACTTAGAATATGGCCGTTGATTTGTCAAGTCATGAAATGTGCCAGATTTAACACTTGCGTGCGCCAGTTATGTGGCGCAGAATACTGGTCTAAACCACCCAGTAGGTGATATAAGGTAGGGAAAGAAGTCTGATTGTACCTTGGCATGCCATGCAACCAACTACAAGGTTGTTATGCTGTCTCTTAGGTGAGCCTATGAGAATTTAGTAGGGTCCTGCAATAGTAGCAGCTCTTAAATATATTGTTATTATGAGAATCACAACCTTTAATAACTCAATTGTTCTATTAATAATAGCCTGCTGATTTCCTGTGAATTTACCAGCAGATTTCATGGGATTCCAGACTACAGACTGGTGCAGGCAACCTATAAGGGCTGACATAATGTTCGTAGCTGGTTGAAGCTGCCGGATGTGCCCCGGTGGCTGGGTGCTAGGAAGGCCGACAAGCCATTTTCCTTGGCCAGAGTATTTAAATACAAGGTAGCAAACATATCCTTTGACCTGGGTGAAGGAAAACTTACCTACAGCCCTGGCTGACAAGAAGATCCATTGTTTGCTCTCATAGTTTGGGGCCTGCAGACGATAATCTGGGGCGCCAGCCTCCAGTGTCTATCGCTATTGATGCAGATGTGTGAGAACATGGACCCATGGTACCATTGACTATATCTCTTCTTAATATTTACTGTTAACGTTATATTACTGAAACCGACTCTGCACTGTTCAAGTTTCTCCTTTTCGTTTCTGTGGAAGTTCACTTCTAAAAAGCCAGTCATGACAAGACAATGTTTACGATGCAGTTGTATTAGGGTGAAGTTATAGATACAAGTCAGTGTGCCCGCAGGTATGTTTTGTATGTGGCGGCAAAAGAATTTATGTCCCAGTCTCCTGCTCTGCACAGACACTTTACATTACCTGGGGGATGCATTTGTGCATTTTTTTCAATGCACTGTGCATGTCTACACAACACTCCAAATACACCTTTGCATACTGTAAAAAAAATAAAAACAAGCAAAGGATCAGTTCCCTCCTGGAGCTATGTGTAACCTTATCATGCTAAACACTGAAGCACAATATTTATATCAACGTCGGATAAAAGCTCAATTTTTATTTGAAGTGTTACAATGTAATAATATGGGTTGGTATAATAAAAGGCCTTATATTTGTCACTCTACACATCTGTAAAACAGGGAAAATTCGTTTGACTTTTTACGTTAATGTATATATGAATTGTCAGACTGGAGTTCCTTGAGCCCACCAAAGGAAATTATTCTGTTGGCCTACCTTACGTCTATACAGAAACTTTGCTAACCTTTAATTGCATAATAAACTTTGATAGCATGGCACACACAGAACATTTAGGTCTAATATGTTATTTGTGATTCAACCCATACAAAAATAGTCCCTAAAGACAAGTGATTGGCTCCAAAATAAGCTACAAATGGGTTGTCTTCCGCTGAACCTTTTTTGGAGCCCATTCTCTGTTACTCTGGGTGGCAAGTCTGACCAATGATTCAACCATTGTTGTAAATGTTTACAGTACTTTACATCAAGGGTTTCTTCTATTAAAGAGGTTCTCCTGGACATTAATATCTATGGGCTATCCTTAGAATAGTTGATTAATATTATATTATATTATTATTAATATTATCCCGGTCCAACAACCGGGAGGCCATAAATATTAAAGTCCCTGAAAACCCAATAAAAAATAATTTTTCTACTACTCCAATGATTTTAATGGAGGATAACATTTTCCTTGACAAAATAAACATCTGACAATTACAAAATAACATTCCAGAAATTTCCCAGCCAGCAGTTTATTCTCAAAATGTATATAACGATATTCGAAACTCGTGTACTGCAAGAATGTACAAACTACATAAATATGTTTTACTATATGTTTAAAATGTGGCAATCAATTTTTCTCTAAATATAAAGAATGCATACAAATAAAGAAATATATAATTATTAACAAAGGTTTTTGTTTTTTAGAAATGTATATTTTCAGTTTCTCTTTATACTTTATCTTTATTCAATGCCAGGTAGATTGTGTTAATAACTATCTTTTGAAGCTTTAGGCTGGGTTCACACAGAGTTTTTTGCAGAAGATTTTCATCTGCCCGCTGATTTTCGCACCGTTTTTCGCTGTGTTTTTCACCCGCGGCCATTGAGCGCTGCGGGCATAAAACGCAGCGAAATAGGTTTTTTCTGCCTCTCATTGATGTCAATGGGAGGTCAGAGGCGTAAACGCCCGAACATAGGGCATGTCCCTTTCTTTTCCCGCGAGCCGGCTTTTCCGCTCGCGGGAAAAAACGCCTCCGTCTCCCATTGAAACCAATGGGAGGCATTTTCGGACGTTTTTTGGCGCGTTTTGCAGCGCAGTTTCCGAGTCCAAGAACTCGTAAAAAAACTCAGGGTGAACAGGGCCTTAAAAGAAAACAAAGGTCAGTAAAGGATAGACTGGATAACATTAAATGACATTAAATTACATCATCAGGATGGTACTTGATGACATCTTGCACCCAGGTTTACATTACATTAACCACCAGACACAATATCCCTAGTGTTTTATACCATCCCCCATTAGCAAAAAAAATAAACACAAAAAAAACAACCCTTATGAAAAGAAACACAAAGTATGTAGCTGGAATTTTCTTTATATAATTGAACAAGCACAATACAAGTGTCAATAATTGTATGACTGCACGCGACCAAGTAATAGAACTAAGCATTCCTACAAAACACTGCTATGTTACGTGTATATCCGCATGGAGACTACTGCAGTAACTCCCATTGTCAAAACTATAATCTATCCTTGAGGAGAAGACACCCTTTCCTGCTGGGCTGCTTGTAAACCTTTTGTGCCTGATGGGAAATCCGACTCTGCCTACTCCTATCCCACCAGGGATTATCTTCTAGAGGTCGAATAAAGCACTGATCCCTCCCTAGAAACGACATACTTACCTCTTCGAAATTAAGGGGAGAGGATATTATGGGCACATTATACAACTCATGTTATCTCAATCGATACTTGGATATTTACAAAGTTGGCATACTTTACAAAAGCTTGAAGTTTTGGGGTTGTTGAAGGAGGTCACAAATATAGCTATCTTTTTTACTGGGCATTTAAAACAGCTACAGATTGTTTAGATCTCATTCCTTGAGGGATTCGATGGGCAACACACACACACACAACCCCCCCCCCCCCCCACACACACACACGAGCTACAGGCCTCTGGAGTACAATAAACTCATTGTCAAGTGGAAACAGATTGAAATGTTATGAAATGTTATGTGCTTTGTGACATACGCTGTTGGGGGTGGGATACTCAGGTAATTGGTTCTAAGTCATTCCGAGGAGAACATTCCCCACATAACCCTGCCACCACCAGCCTGAATTGTGCATCGATTGATCCATGTTGATTACATCAAACTGTGACCTTACAAAAAAAACAAAACATGGTGTTAAAAATAACACAAATGTATGCAACTGTATGCCTATGAAGTTGCATCTGTCTTAAATTGACTTTCATTATAAAAAAAAGTTTTGTTTAATCCCTTCCCGCCGCAGATCGTTTTCATGTTTTTATTCCCACATTCCAAGAGCCACAACTTTTTTATTTTTCAACATAGCCATATGAGGGTTGTTTTTTTTACGAGACAAGTTGTATTTTTTAATGGCACCATTTAATGTACCATATAATGTACAGAAGTACTTTTAAAAATGGAATGAAAAAAAGCCATAAATTGTCCCATTGTTTTTTGTGTTTTCATTTTATGCCTTTCACCGTGTGGTAAAAATTACAGTTATCTTTATTCTGCGGGTCAGTATATTTTATGTTTTAAAACTTTTACAAAATAATGTGACATATTGTAAAGGCCCCTAAGTTTTTATTTTCAGTGCATGTATAAGAGACAGTTATTTATACAGTATACATTTATATATATATACATTTTCCTAGACCTTCCCTGCATGTACCAGTAGGTTTATTAAAGAATAGCTTGCACATTCCCATGAAGTTAACACGCTTAATGATTACCACATAATAGCAATAGATAAGACTTTTCCTAGCATAGTAAGATATTGTTACAAGTGCAAATATTAAACTATACAATTAAATTAGGTCACAAGTCGTCGATAGAAAAGTTTCAGAAAGTTTTTTTTAAAAACTTAGAGTTTGCTCCTAAGGTGGAACTAGATTGTAGTAATATCAAAGATTTAGGCTATGTTCACATGTGCGTTTAGACTTCCTTCCATATCCGTCATATCACTTGCAATGGGATCCATTTGGGTGTCCGTCATGCAGCACTGTTTTTCCCGTCAAATTTGACAGAATGTGCTACCAAGACTGTGATGCATATGTCAAGAAAGCCTTCTTAGAAATGCTAGTTAATGGAATCACTCTAGTGCGGTGCTACCAGCAGAGAAACATAGGAGACTAAAACCTGGTATACAGTTTCGCACCTTACGCAAACTTACAAGGAGGTTACTTAATTACTATATTTTCTTATTTTCATTTATTTGTTTAACACCAAAGTATTCTGTAGCTATGTGTTGAATGTATCTGCTCGCAATCTTAATTTAACATCTCAGACAAATTATAAAGGCCTTTTTACACGGGCCAATTAGCAGGCAAACGAGCGTTCATATGAACGCTTGCTCCCGATCATTGTCCGGTGTAAACAAGGCAACGATAAGCCGATGAACGAGCAAACACTCGTTCATTGGCTAATCATATAGTTTATGCAGCAAAAAAGAATATCGCTGTCGGCAGCGCATCTCCCTGTGTAAACAGGGAGATGCGCTGCCGACTTGATGATAATGTATGAGGACGGACAATCGTAGTTATGAGCAAACGAGCGCTGATCAACAAGCTGTCTCATTGATCGGCGCTCGTTGTTATGGCCAAAATTGGCCGGTGTAAAAGGACCCTAATGTCAACTTCATAGGTAACCAAAGTAACCAATTAACCTATCAGTATGAGGAAAACATACAAACTCCACGTTGCTCAGGCCCCTTTGCAACTCAGGGCCAAGTGCCGCAAGACAACAGTGCTAACCCTCAGACTTCATGATATAATGCAGAGGGTCGGACATAAAAACGATACTCATAAATCTCAATTAATTATGGATGTCTTAAATGATTATAGTTAAATACCGAACCAAACTTCATTTTAACAAATGAAATACTTAGTGACTTTGAATTTAGCGCATCAACATGTTATACATGTTTCTCCGTTCTCTAAGGAAAATAATTTCAAGCATAATTCATGTAATATACTTGTAAAGGATCTGCCAGGCACAGCTTCTGTGTCAACGCCCATAGGTAATCAGTCTGCACCTGCTTCTATGTCTGTGAGACTGACTCCATCTTCCACCACTCAGGATGGCAGGCTTAGGAGTGGGAGAACCTATCACAGCCTGGCCAGACGGAGCTAGCTCCCGCCCTCTGTCTATTTATATCTGCCTTTCCTGTTCCTCCTTGCTTGTGATTCTTCTCGTTTGGTTTCCTGGCCCTGCTGCAGCTTCTTGAACTATTTGTCCCTGCTTCATACTGACCTTGGCTTACTGACTACTCTCCTGCTCTGCGTATGGTACCTCGTACACTCCTGGTTTGACTCGACTTGTTCACTACTCTCCTGCTCTGCGTTTGGTACCTCGTACACTCCTGGTTTGACTCGGCTCGTTCACCACTCTTGTTGCTCACGGTGTTGCCGTGGGCAACTGCCCCATTTCCCTTAGCTTCTGTGTACCCTTGTCTGTTTGTCCGTCGTGCACTTATTGAGCGTAGGGACTGTCGCCCAGTTGTACCCCGTCGCCTAGGACGGGTTGTTGCAAGTAGGCAGGGACTGAGTGGCGGGTAGATTAGGGCTCACTCGTCTGTTTCCCTACCCCCATCATTACAATACTATGTTTCTTGTATGTATAAGTCATCTTTATTTGGATTATTAAGTAATTAATACTAAAATATCAGCATAGCATTGACATATATAAAATAAAATCTCCACTATTACTTGTCTCAATAGTATTTCTTTCTATCTGGAAGAAATGCATTAATAGGGTATTACCATCAATCAACTGGTATATAACACATCAACACAACTGTGATTCTTGAGGCCTGGAAATCCCAAATAGTATGTGCGTAATGGGTGTTTGGCATCCATGAGGAGAAATCTTGTTACATACAAAAATGACAACCGGGGCACTTGTTGAATGTGACAGTGAATTATTAGCGCAGAGAAATAAAAATAACTAATACAAAAAAGAAACAAAGTCTTGCAGAAAGGTTTACTGTAAATCTTAGGGAAGTGCACCTGATATTCTGTACATGGCCTAGGGAGAAGTAAATATTGTACTTGTGATGTTATACTTGTGATTTATGAACTTGCCACATTCAGAAACTTAGTTGCACATCATTTTTTTATGGCTGAGTTAACGGCACATTTTTCTCTCTTAACTCCTCAGTATATAAGACATATTATAAGTATGCCACAACTAGACTAAGGAAACCATGTTTTAGAAATTAGAAATGCTCACATAGCATGAGATCGTATTGCGAATGCTTTAACCATAAACATAGATTATTTAATTTTTTTTTGCATTTTACTCTATTCCTATGACCTTGGGCAGTAACCTCTTTATGACAGGTCATACAGTTGGAGGACAATATTGGATTCGTTTTTAAAATAATTTCAGCCCTAAATAGTCATGATTGGTGGGGATCCATTTTACAGTATCCTTATTATTGTGTTAATTCAATCAGGTCTCAAATTGCCAGGATTCCCTCAGTGCTGAGTGGATATTTCCTTAAATCAAAAATCTGACACAATGCCCTATGAGATCCAAATGTTGATTGGGGGGGGGGGGGGATATACATTCGATTAAGATATATCCAACCAGAACCAAAGGTTGAATTAGGACTATTGTGATTACTTCCCATACAAGATCAATATTTAATTTATAAATAAAATAGTATATCTTAGGGATGTAAAAAAATTTTCACAGTATAATGAACATTTTCAACAATTTCTGTCACAGAAGTCTAGTACTGAAGGTGGGTTCTTACTATTCTTGGGAAAACATTCCTCAATGTAAAACAAAGTTGTTCTCCCATGACAGATTAACTTTAAATAAGTTTCTAGTTAGCAACATATATGATGCCTATATATCAAGAATAAGAAAACATAAAACACACCTGGAGTCTAAGTGAAGGATATAAATTAAGGTTATCACAGATTGATCCACATGACAAGTTTAGACATTGTATGTGTGTTTAGGAGGTTTTGTAGATTTCTATTGAGGCAACACACTCCCCTTTTGGTTGATAAAAAAATTGCTATTGTATGAATGACTTGATAAAAGTCCATTGAGGAAAGAGTGAGAGCTCACCAGTGTAAATATGTAATTTAGATTAATCTCATGTAGTCCATAATACCACAGAATAGAGATAATAAAGGCGACACTATACAAAAAATAATACAGAGCTCTAGACATATGAAAAAGAATGACCAAAATAAGATAACAAAAAACCTGTGCGTAAAAAACCTGAAAAAAAGTACCGGTTGCTGGAGTGCAAGATAGGAAAAAGGTTCCACTCCGTCTACAGGACAATCCAGAGTATTGGCTGCCTAATAAGCCTCATTAGCTGCCAGCTGTGAGGGCCCATTTAAGAAAGATGTGATCTACTCACACAGGGCTCCCAGTCCTGTGGGAGTCAAAACCATCATGGGATGAACTGTCATTGTTTTTGAGGTACAATGTAGAAGCCCCAGGGTCTTATAATGAGGGCTACTCTTTGTGTTTAGTTAGAGGCTACTTTTGCACTGTGTTGTAAAACTGCTTTGCCATGTTTATAAATAATAAAACTAGTTTCTGCCAGTTTTGAACCTAATCCACTGTGTTGGAGTGAGAAGTTTCTTAAGGCCTTATTACATAGGCTAATTATTGTGTAAACAGGGCAACGATCAGCCGATGAATGAGCAAACACTTATTCATTGGCTGATTGTATCGTTTATACAGTCTAAAATATTATCGTTGTCGGCAGCACATCCCCCTGTATAAACAGTGAGATGTGCTGCCGACATGCTAGAAATGTATGTGGACGAGCGATCGTGGTAATGAGTGCTCGTCCCCAAACACAGCTCCATGTAAAAGGAGCAAATGAACGCCGATCAACGAACTGTCTCGTTGATCTGTGCTCGTTTACACGGCCCACGTCAGGCAGTGAAATAGGACCCTCAGTGTGCCAATCATCTTCCCCTGGAGAAGGCGATCCCGTGAGCTAATTTCCCCCAAGTTGTCACAATAGTAGTAGTAGTTTACCTATACACAATGATTAACTTTTAAGCTAGGGCTACCTGATGACACCCAAGTGCCGCAGAAAAACTGTAACCATGTGTTATCCGGGGACCACAAATTGCGATTTTTATGTAAAAAGAAGTCACTTACTAGCATACTTTAATTAAAAATGTCTTAAAAAATTGTGCAGTTCAAACCCCTGTCAACTGTTCCCAGAAGTCCTGGAGCTTTTCTAATATTAATGACGCACCGACACGGCTCCACGTGACTGAGGGCTTGCTTCCTGTGCTGTTTGTGTCAGTGTGTTATCAATGGCATGAGTCCCCGAGCAGAGCATCAGCTAGCGCTTTGCTCGGGACTCCAGCACTTCTCCCGACATTTGGTCAGTGACTTCAGGGGTTTCCTATAGCTGGAGTTCCTGAACAGAGCATCAGCAGATGCTCTGCTCGGGGACTCCAGTACTGCTGCCGGCGTCACTGTCCATATATGGAATGGGGCTTCAGGGGTTTCCTATCGCTGGAGTTCCAGAGCAGAGCATCAGCTGATGTTCTGCCCGAGGACTCCCGTACTGCATCAGCTGATTTTATGCCTGGGGACTCCCGTACTGCTGCCGACGTCACTGTCCTTATATGGACAGTGACCGTGACGTTGGCAGCAATGCTGGAGTCCCCAGGCAGAGCATCAGCTGATGCTCTGCTCGGGGACTACACTACTGCTGCCGATGTCACTGTCCATATATGGACAGCGACTTCAGGGGATTCCTATCGCTGGAGTCCCCGAGCAGAGCATCAGCTGATGCTCTGCTCAGGGACTCCAGCAATAGGCATTGTGACAGTAGCTCGCGGTCATGCTATTGATAACACGCCGACACAAACAGCACAGGAAGCAAGCCCTCAGTCACGTGGGGCTGTGTCGTTGCGTCATCAATATTACAAAAGCTCCAGTACTTCCAGGAACAGTTCACCGGCACCATTTAGTACCGAATTTTTAATTAAAGTAAATTAGTAAGTGGCTTCTTTTTACATAAAAATATGAATGCAAAGCAATTTTTGGTCCCCGGATAAGCGACCCTACGACCATCACATCCCTTAGCTAACCATTGAAACTTTGGCACGGTAGTTCTGCGATACTGTGTCACTGTGGAATCCAAGCCTAAGGAGATAAATACATCAATCAAGCATAGAGAACAGCATTATTATTGATCACCTACTGGTATACTACTATAAGAAGATAAATGGTTCATCTTACAATAAATCATTCATGTAATATATATACTGTTCAGCCAAAAGGCCTCATGCACACTTCCATCACCGTTTTCACGGCCGTTTTTCACGGATCCGTGTGTCCGTGATTGGAACCGTGTGCTTCCCGTGTGTACTCCGTGTACACTTCCGTGTTTCAGTTTCCGAGAGGAAACTGAAATCCATTCACACTATGTACACGATATTGTGAGTGCCGCACATGCTATTCCCTGTCCAGCGGTACTCACTGTCCAGGGTGCTGAAAGAGTTACTGCCGATCATTGCAGCCCTTTAACTCTTTCAGCGCCCTGGACAGAGACTACCGCTGGACAGGGAATACCATGCGCGGCGCTCACAATATAGATTAATGGTTGATTTTAAAAAAATGCAACAAAAAAAAGTTACTACTTACCCAGAACTCCCTGCTTGCGTGCTTCTTTCTCAAGTCCGGTCTCCTGAGATGACGTTTCAGACCATGTGACCGCAGCAGCCAATCACAGGCTGCAGCGGTCAAATGGACTGCCGTGTCATCCAGGGAGGTCGGACTGGATGTTAGAAGAGGGACGCGTCACCAAGAAAACGGCCGGGGTACGTATGAACGTATTTTTCTTAATATCACTGCATTCCAGCACTGATCAGCAGCCTCTACTCTCTATCAGTGCTGACAGAGAGAAGGGGCTGCCGATTAGTGCAGTGTAGTATCTATCTTTATGTGTACCTCTGCCCGCCCGGCCATTGCTAGGCAACGGCTCCATCACACACGGACGGCATACAAATGCCTTCCGTGTGCCTTCAGTTTTTTTGACGGCCCCATTGACTTGAATGGGCCTCACGGTCACGGAATCTCGGACCAAAGTAGGACATGCACTAATTTTGTCGGAACGGAGCAACGGAACCGTCAAAAAAACTAAAGTGTGCATGGCCCCATTGAAATGAATGGGTCAGTGTGCTAGCCGTCTGAAAAACGACTAGCACCCTGAAGAAAAAGACTGAAGTGGGCATGAAGTCTAACATTGAAACCACCTGCCTAATATGGTGTAGGTTCCCCTCGTGCCACCAAAACAGCACTGACCCATTGAAGCATGAACTCCACAAGACCTCTAAAGGTGTCCTGTGGTATCTGGCATCAAGATTATAGATGATAACAGCATGTCTTTTAAATCCTGTAAGTTGCAAGATGCAGCCTCCATGGATCGGACTTGATTTTCCAGCACATCCCACAGATGTTTGATCAGATTAAAATCGGGGCAATTTGGAGGCAAATCAACACCTTGAACTCTTATTCAAGTTCCTCAAACCATTCCTAAGCAATTTTTGTAATGTGGTAGGGGGCATTATCCTACAATATCCTGCTAAAAAAGGTTACTGCCATTAGGGAATACCATTGCCATGAAGGGGTGTTCTTGGTCTGCAACAATATTTAGGTAGGTGGTACATTTCTTAGCAACATCCACATAAATGCCAGAACCCAAGTTTTCTCAACAGAACATATCCCAGAGCATCACACTGCCGCAGCCAACTCGCCTTATTCCCATAGTGCACCGGATCGTCCATATAACGTGAAAGAAAACGGGATCTATTAAACCATGCCACCGTCTTCCATTGCTCCATGGTCCAGTTCTAAATCTCACGTGCCCATTGTAGGCCTTTTTAGTGATGGGCACTCTGACCGGTCTGTGGCTATACAACCCCAAATGCAGCAAGCTGCGATGCACTGTGTGCTCTGACACCTTTCTATTATAGCCAGCAGTAACTTTTTCAGTAATTCGGGCTACACTTTTGTGGAATGGGACCAGACTGGCTATCCTTTACTCCCCACACACATCAATGAGCCGTGGGCGCCCATGACACTGTTGCTGGTTCACCGGTTGTCTTACCTTGGGGCCTCCTCTGGTGGGTACTAACCACTGCAAGATGTGCCATGTGCCATCTGACCCAGTCATCTAGCCATCACAATATGGCCCTTGTTAATGTCGCTCAGATCCTTACGCATGGCCATTTTTTTTGCTTCCAACACATCAACTTCAAGAACTGACTGCTCACTTGTTTCCTAATAAATCCCAATCCCTCACTGGCACTATTGTAATGAGGTAATTCATGTTCTTCACTTCACCTATGGTTTTAATGTTACTTGTGTACATTAATATCTATGAAAAAAACATTAGATAAATCACAGTATGAACTCAAAGGGGTATTCCCAGAATGGACAATTATCACCTGTTTAAAGGATATATTATAATTATCAGATTGCTGAGGGCCCCACCACTTACACCCCCTACAATAACTGGAACGGCTGGTCCGAGACCCGCGTTCCTCCTAACTGTGTGAAGGCCTTGAGGAGAACTCAGAATGGTGCAGTGGACAAGCATGTGCGGCGCCACACCTTTTAAGGTCTTTGGGACTGACGGAGATAGCACATACTCTGCTCCATTGATGTTCCTTCTCACTGGGGGAGGTGCAGTGAGGAGGAATGGGACCCTTATTCTAGCGATCGTGGTGGTCCCAGCGGTGGGGACCCAGCGATTAGACACTTATCACCTATCCTGTGTATAGGTGATAATTGTCATTCTGGAAATATTCCTTTAATCTGACAATTGACTGGTTTTAAGCTTTTAGAGATATGCTTTGATAAATTTTGTATGGAATTTTTTATTTTGATTCTATTTGACAGCAGCAATCCATGATTTTATATGGTCCATTTTTTCTACTATTGTCTTGCATTATATTTAGGTTTAGTTTAGATTTAATTTCTTTATTCTATCATGCTTTGAGCACATAATAATTTTTTGTGAAAGTCCAGCAGCAATAACTTTTATCTTCTCGTTGAATTTCTCATTTATTAAGACTTCAATGCTAATATAATATCACAAAATGGGCACTGGACTGTTTTTCCTATTTCTCAACCATTGAAAGGTCTATAGATTTTAATACCAATTTCTAAACTAACAGACCACATGTAGTATCATTTTGTGTCTGTTTAGTTCCTGATTGGTGACTGCAGGGACATGGGCTGCAAAGGAGTACAGTTTCTGGACCCTATACACAGACATAAGCAGGGCTGCCATCAGGGCAGTACTGGGCAGTACTGCCGTCAGGGGCCCGGACAAAATCCTAAAAAAAGGGGGCCCGACACAGGGGCGCACATGGGGGGAGGGGCTTTCCAGTTGCCTGGAAACCCCCCTCTGACTGGGACTCAATTGTATCCTTAGGACGCAGATACAATTGCTGCCACTAGCGAAGCCTGTGCCTGTGTCGTTCCGCTAGAGCAGGCCTGCAACGCTGGAGAAGACGGCGTGGGAACAGGGACAGGTGAGTGCCGCTATCTACAGGGGGGGGTGTGGCGCTATCTATAGGTGGCAGGTGTGTGTCACTATCTAGAGGGGGTGGGTGTGGTGCTATTTACACGGGGTCGTTGTTTGTCGCTATCTACAGCGGGTGGGTGTGTGGTGCTATCTACAGGGGGTGGGTGTGTGGTGCTATCTACAGGGTTTGGGTGAGTGCCACTATCTACAGGGAGTGTGACACTATTTACAGGGGGTGGTGTGTGGCACTATCTACAGGGTGGTGTGTTTCATTATCTACAAGGGGTGGTGTGTGGCGCTATCTACAGGAGACACTGTGGTACTATCTACAGGAGACCCAGTGGCACTACTTACATGAACACTATGTACAGGGGAAACTGTGACACTACTTACATAGGCACAGTGGCATTATGTACAGGGCACACTGTGACACTACCTACATGGGCACTTTGAGGCACTACCTACATGGGCGGCGTGTAGCACTACCTACATCGGCGATGTGTGTCACCTTCTACATGGGCACTGTGGCACTATCTACAGGGGGCACTGTGGCACTATTTACTGGGGGCAGTGTGTGGCACTCTAAAAAAGACACTGTGGCACTATGGGGCATTGTGGGGCACTCTCTACTAGGGTCGCTGAGTGTGGCACAATATTCACTGTTTTTTACACTACCGGAAGTGGTCAGCACATAGCCACTTGTCTAGCCCTTTTTTCATTACAGCTTGTAATATAAAGGGCTAGGCTGGTGAATAAGTGCAGACCAATACTCATAGTGTAAAAACCAGAGGGAGCGGGAGCGCAAATAACTTGGTTTGCAAAGTACGCGTTTGGAAACCCCCTTTAAAAATCCTGTGTTTGCCCCTGCGTCGCCACTACCCGCTTATGTTTTTAGACATCACTAATACAATCAGCCAATGAGCGGCCGTGCTGCTGATGTCTAACTGTGCCTGTATAAAAATGCAGTGCAACACATCATCGCTCCTTCCATGGCTCGCCAGTTTAGAGTTGGTGTCTTTTGTTTTGCCTCCTCCCCTGTTGTTGGCCTCACAGTCAGGTAAGACGTCATTCATTTCTTTGTGTGTGTCTTCAGGTGACACTTTTCCTAGTCTGGTCTGTGGTCTGTATTTATGGTGGTCTGTAATAATGGGGTCTGGTCTGGGGGGTCTGTATTTAGGGAGTCTGATCTGGGGTCTGTACTAATGGGAGTTCTGTATTTATTTGGGGGTCTTGTCTGGCGTCTGTATTAAGGGAGTCTGGTCTCTGGGCTGTATTTATTTAGGGGATCTGTATTAATCGGGGACTCTGGTCTGTGGTATGTATTAAGGGGGTCTGTATTAATTTGGGTGGTATGATCTGGGGACTGTAGTTACATGAGATGTCGAGTCTGGGGTCTGTATTAAATCTGCCCTCAGACATAAAATAAAAGTAGGCCAATAACGTGATCAACCAGGTTGGAAAATTTTGAGAATACATGTGTATGACATGATCGGCTGATTATTTGCGGCTTTGGTCAATCAGGGAGTCCGTTTTGTTTTTTAAAACGGACTCCGTGGGGCTTGTGCAATCTGTCTCCAGTCGGCCACTTCTGTTGCTGGCCGGATGTTTTATACAAATGCATTGCGGCCGATCATTATCTTAAATGTATGGCCGGCTTAAGGGGGAGTCTGATATGGGATCGGTATTTATTTAGGGGGTCTTTATTAATGGAGGTCCGTGGTCTGTATTTGTTTAAGGGGTCTTAATTAATTTTAAGGTGGGATGAAGGAAGACATATGCACTATTTGGGTTTTAAATGCAGTAGGTTGGGAGCATGAGGCCAAGAATTTTGCGTGTATTGTGACTATATGGTCAGCATTTCCATGTATATGGTGAGTGTGCCTACATGTAAATTGTTCTGATGTGTATGAGCCTTACATAGAGGCTTGATGGTACTGTAGTTTGGGGTACCAATTTGGGCCAAACTAATAGGGTCAAGCCTCTGTGGAAGCATGAGAGCCCAATCTATGTGGGGTAGGGTTGCGGGGAAGTGACAAAAGGTGGCAGGGGATAAGTAGGGGCAGAAAGGTGGTGCAATGAAGCAGGGTCTTTGTGTAGGGAAAGAAGCAGCAGCAGAAGGAAGGCACAAAGAGGTACGGGAGATGCAGACAAAGTAGCAGGGCCCCTGTAAGGTTAAGGCTGCATCAGCATGGGTGAGACAAAAGATTGCAGTAGCTCTCTGGGGGACGGGGGCAGGGGAGCACATACACCTTGACAGGGGCTCTGTGGGGGGCACAAACACCACTCTTTTATGGAGGAGGGTAAAGAGAGGACAAAACCCCTAGCCTGGCATTGGCACTGTAGGGAAGGGGTGGGGAGAAATAGTCGTTGGCATAGAGAAGTTTTAAAAAAATATATAATAATGGGTAACGGGGGGGGGGGGTCCCTGATGCTGATGGCTGTATGGGGCCCTAAAATTGCTGAAGGCGGACCTGGACATAAGATATAATATGGTCAAATGGATCTATGCACATATCTCTTAAAAAGCAGTGGGTCCATAAATGGCTCGAATAAAGCATCAAAATATCATAGCACTAAACTTTTTAGGTATATTCACTTGTACCAGTAGTGGTACCTGTAAGACGACAAGGTAAGAATAGTGGTACAATGAATATCAGTAAATGCTTGTTGTCCTAAAGCAGTGGAACAATGTATAAAACCAGAAAACATGCAGTTTAGTACACTCTTCTGAAGTTATTAAATATCACAATGACCTTGTCATATCCGAAGTCTTCATAAACTGCAGGTGGTTGGCCTGATTCATCACAAACTCCGACAACCGTTTCACAATCAAAAAATCCCTGCTACACAGTATAACAGCAGTGACTTGTCCCGGGGCCAACATGTGAAATAAGTAATAACTGCAGGGCTTTGTATGAAATTATGAAGGACACCTGCTGAATTTCTGATTCAATCTGTGATAAGGATTTTTTTTAACTTTTCACTTCTCTAAAGATTTATGATTTCCTATAAAGTAGACAAAAAGTGTCAGCCTGTGCTGAAAGGTTCATGAAATTATAAATTAGTCTACGATATGTCAGTTTTACATGTGAACAATGAGGCTCATGTATAAATCGTATTATACAGAGAGAGCATATTGGAAATATGTGCTGTATTTATCAACCCATTGCACCATTAGAGCTTCTTTTTTAAAAACATATTATCTAAATATGTGAACTATACATGATACTCAATGTATATTACCCTTTATTTTAGGCAGAAAATGTAGACATTTACTAATGCAGTTGCTTGTTATTGTGGTATTGTTATGGCCGCGGTCGCGGACCGCCGGCATTACTCACCCGCCGATGTCCGCCACCCACGAGCTCATGCCGGCGTCTTCCTCCTCTGAGACGCTGGCACATGGGCTGCACAAAAAACTCCCTATCCAATCCCTACTCTCCCTACTGTATAAAAAGGACTCTCCCCTCCTCTTCCTTGCCTGAGCGTTGTTGTCTACCCATATTTGTATAGCAAATGGTCCCTTAGTTGTATCCTGTTCCCAGTGTTCCCGTATCCTGCTTCCCGTATCCTGTATCCAGTAACTGTGTTTGTTCCTGAGCTAAAGTCTAGTGTTGGAGTCATGTTGTGTCATCTGCCACATCCAGTGTCGTCTGCCACGCCAAGCATCATCTGTGCCACGAATCATCTGTGCCAAAGCGTCTGCTATACCTCGTGTCTGTCTGGATTCTTACAGGTACTCTTGTGCTAAGACTTTTGCATAGACTGTTATTTGGCCAGCTGCCACTCCGCTATGGCGGAGCGCCTAGTGTGTCCACATACCCCGGGATCATAACAGGTATAAATGTCCAGTAGGCTAAACTTTTGACCAAAAATGATGATTTATAACAATAGTGTTGTTTCTACAGCTCTAAAATGATGATTTCAATTAATACATCTAAATGATCTGTGCAGCAAGAGAAACAATTCACCACATCTTTCAATGTATAAGCAACAAACGACCCGATCTAATTGGATGAGGGGAAAATCGTTACATCTATAGACAACACAATATTTTTGCTTATTTTTAGAACAATAAATTGTGGAGGAGATGTTGGATAATGGTACTCCTCCTAGAATAGCAAAATCCCTTGTGCCATCCTTTTTTGTCAAGTTTTTAGTAGTATCTCTCATCAATGTAGACCAATCGAGAAATAAAGAGTCTAGGCAGGCCAACGTTACACTTATCTTTCAAAGATGTCCTGACAACGAGGACTTTGTCTGGTAGTAGATGACCTTTAACAATTTGTTTTTAGCTGTTTCATAGTTATATCTTCTATATATATATATTTTTTTCATTTTAAACTGGTGACCACCACTTTTAGCTGTCGGTTTTCCAACAACGTCGGACCTGGTATTGCACAACTCTAAATACAACTCTAAGGCCCCATGCACACGAACGTGCTTTTGCGGACGCAATTCCCCCGAAAATGCACGGGGCCATTCATTCCTATGGGGCCATGCACACGACCGTGGTTTTCACCACCATGCACACGACCGTGGTCCAGGCTCATTGAAAATAATGGCCGCGGCCATGTGCATGACCCGCGATTTGCGGGCGGTTTGCGGCTGACCGTCCGCTGCCGGCCGACCCGTAAATCACGGCCGGGCACATGGCTACGGTCGTGTGAATGAGGCCCAAATGTGTAGCTATCCCAAAAATATATTGACCAAATATTTCACATAAAGCCATTTTAAAGAATCATTAGTTGAATGTATATGGCAAGAATACTGGAAACACCACAAGAGAAAACTGGACATTGCTCTATAGGATTTCAAGCATGGTGATGTTAAAAAAAGACGTAAATATGTTATGACCATAGAGCATTCTGAATAAGAAATCACGTACAATGGCTGAGAAGAGAATGACTTCTCATGTCTGCATGTTGTAGTGCCAGTGACATGAAGAACAATTGAAGGTATTGTAGCCGCACATGCATGACTTCTATGTGTTCACGATTACCATGCTTTTGCAGGATTTTAATGCTTTGTAGACATTGTTTTTAAAAGTATCACGGTCCATTAGTTCACTTCAATACTTTTAGTGGGAGTTCACAGACATTACATTCTACTTATGAAATAATGTTTTTTCCAACATACTTACCTGTGAAAACATTACATGAACAGAAGCAGAGCTTTATAAGGAAGACAGACAAAAGGAACTTAACCCCGTCAATACATACAATACTCACTTATATAGAGAGAGAAATATTACGTGTAAACCTATACACCAAATACAGCAGTAGTGCAATATTCAACACAAAAGGGAATAAGTTATATAGTCTTTACTTGTTAGGTTAAGTCCTTTATGAAGTTAATTATTGGCAGCAATATCAATGGTCATTTATAAAAAATGACGCAACAGTATTTTGGAGTAAAAATGCAGATAATGGAGGTGGAAATGATTTAGATTAAGTTTGTACATTGCTGCATGCTTGGACCCTATATGGCAGTCCTTGGAGTTCCTACGAGTATTTTTTGCGGAGCCATAGGCACTTTATGCTGCCTCCATATGGTGTCTTCATATGGCAATGTATTCTCATGCTATTAGCAACAGGAAATAAATGAATAAATAAATCATGCACCTGGGAAATGTAGATTGTATTGTCATGTTCCGGAACAGCAGGACAGTGCCAGTAATTTGGGACTTTCTGGCAGAATCCAGTGACTGGGAAGTCTGTATTATGTGTATTTTCTCTTACATGTATGTGTATGTTACTGTTACCTATACCTATACCTTAGTGACCTTAGTGACTGATTTTTGGCATAATGGTGTAAGGAAATCTCCCACATGTTTAAAGTCCGCTTTGTGGCATTTATCTCTATAGCGATAGTCTCTTTGTCTGTTTTGACTTGCACATTATACCACTGAGTACTTGTAAATTGACCAGTGTTTGTCCTCAGTTACAGTAAGGTCATGCTTACTTATGTGAGATACAAACATAAAAGAGAACATTTAATTGCAATTACAATCTCCTTGTTATTTTTCCTAGTTTCTCATTTCCAGTAATCATACTTCAGTTGTTATATGCATTCTAGTTGCTTTCTTAAAGACATAGTGATCAAAAGGTCAGTCAAAACTACATGTTCTTGGGTGTGTTTCCGACAGATTATTGAGTTCCTATTTGACTCTCTAAAGCTGGTCATAAACATGACATTTCATCTAGTTGATAAATGGATCAACGACTGAACTTTTGGCCAATATAGTACCTGAAGCATATACACTCATGCATAGTCCAAGATTGCGAGAAGCATCAGGAAAGAAAGCATCTTTTATATTAGAAGATTTTACCAATAACTTCAGGTTATGTCCAAAATTGGATCAAAATTCTCAGCTATAGGTTGTTTTCATGATAGAACATTAATAAATATAAACTGTATAATCTAGATTCTGTCAAGGATGAATGCTACATTTACTAAGGTTGGTCATACAAGTATTATGTTATTCTTCTTCTTATAAATCAGGGAAACATGACTTGGTGAGATTTCTGAGACCTTATTGACCATATAGGACTTTGAGGACAAAAAGACGTCATCAAATGGGAGTCCTTTCATGTTGTATTACATTGAAGAAACCCCTATAGGATGCTAGAAGAAGATGGTCCCTTGTGACTTTCCGTTTCTCACTTAATTAACTCTTAATGGGGTACATTTGGAAATCTCTGCCTTTTTGAACTTTTTCTTACTCTTGCTATGAACGGCAGTGTAGTTGTGCCTAAACTTTTGTTTGTTTACTCTCTCCGTTTGATAAATGGGCCATAAACGGCATCTCCTGCAATACCACACCCAATTTTCTAATCAATATAAAGTTTTGGTGAGAGAAAAATAAAGCCACAAATTGCGCAATTGTGTTGCATGCTCAAAGTGCCTTAAAAAATTTGTAAAATTGTAATAAATAGAGCATTATATATGCGCAAGAAGTACTAATTTTCCTTGATCTGAGGCATCATTGACAAAATGCCAGCCACTTGTCATAAAATATCATAGCAAAGGATTACTTTACTGAAGTTGACAAGTAATTAAAACCAAGAAAACATGTCCTGGACTGAAAACACATGTCAGCGGGATGTCTCTTTAATTCTGGTAGGCTTAAAAACCAATTAACAACAATTATTCCACAAATATAGCAAAGCGGTGATCTCAATATTACATAACATACAGTTGCTTTTTGTGATTATTTTTGATTTGAAACTTTTGGGTCATTTGAATAAAACTGTTCACTGCAATGTCTTTCCATCATAATATACTCTACTTTGGACGACATTGAAAGGTAAATAGCTCAATGCTAAATTAGCAAGTTCTATACTTGTATATCTCAACAGTAGGTGTCTATGTCCAGTATCTGCACTGCAAAACAATAAGGATTGTAGAGGGTGCAAAAGATATATGGCAAACAGTACCCCCAATCTTAAAAGGGTTTTCCCATAAGAGACATTTATTACATATAGATTGGATCAAGGTGTGTGCTTGGTCCCCAGTTCCCAGCAAAGAGATGGCTGCACACTCCAATATTGTGAATAGGAGTTGTGGAAATAGCTGAGGACTCTCACATGGCTGTTTCTATATCTCTCATTGACTAAATTAGAGAATGACTGTGTATGCATGACTACCTCTCTGCTGGAAATAGGGGACCAGGCATTCACCTTGATGCAATCTATATGCATATCAATCAGATATTTAGAAAATTATCAATAGAGATGTTAGAAATGTCTCTGTTGGAAAATACCTGGTAGTGGAGAACAGTGCTGCTATAAGTGGGCTGTGCTGTCATATATCATTCTAGTTGTACGTAGATGTAATCTTGGGAGATGGAGCTATGGCTGTTACCCTGACTATTACAAGGTTTTCCTTTGGCAACACCTGGCTCTAGTTCCAAAAATCTGGTTCCGTCTGGCATGGGTTACAGAAGAAAAACGTTACTCAACAAAGTTAACAGAAACTTTTGCCACCCGTGCCTGAAGAAATCTGGTACAAACACTCAGATGTTGACATTACTTTTCTATAACACCTCAAACCTAAAACGAAATTATCCAGAAATGTTAATTCTGTAGTCACTTTGCCCACCGTGTATTCACTGCAGCATGATAGCACCACACACATAACCTCATAGATTTACAAAAGTAATCTACGAAGCTACCATGAGATCTAGTCAAGATTTTCGAAATTATTCCAAACACAAGAACTGAGCCTCAACCTTGGCAAATATACAAAATAAACTGAGTGACACTCAACATTACACTGTCATCATTAAATGTCACATTTCCAGCAAGACAGGTCATGAAATGTCTGCCCTGCGAGAGCTTTCCTGTTATTGTGAAGTGGAAATGTCTTTAATCCGCAAAGCAGTGGAGGATGGGATCGCATAGAGCTGAAATCCTTAGTGGGTACTCATCAACTGTTTTCAGTGCCTCTGGAAGCGTGTACGTCAGAAGGCTCCAGATGTACATGCTAAATGCGTCCATAGGTCTCCATTCTCAGAAGGCGGCCAAAAGAGTGTCCTCTTGAACTCTGTCTGACAGGTATACATCAGTATACTGCAAAATAAGGTATTGTATAGCGTAGTAGTTTATGCGATTCCATCCTGTTGAGTCCAGTACAAAAACGTACACGTTAAACATACTTTTTTTAATATGATATCCTATGGATGACAGAAGCCACTGTTTGTCATTCGTCATAGGGCATCTGTTAAACGAATACATCATGAACTTTTCAATAGCTTTACATGACGTATCCGTTAAACAGATGCCATTAGAGCCTTTAGGCGACGGATGCCTGAAATCTATAGTTCGTCGCCCATAGGCTATAATGGTATCTGTTTAACTGATATATCATTAAAAGGGGTCATGAAAGTTCATGACGGATACCTATATAGCCTATGGGCGATGGATTTCACTGGAAGGCACACTTTACAGCAGTTTTCCCATCAAAAGTAGGCCAAAATAAGTGATGTGAACATATCTGACTTCAAGGCAAACTTATCACCCAACATTAGCTTATGTTTTTGTGGCTAAATGGATAATAAATGTCTACAACCATTTTCCAAAATGTATTGTTGAGCCCTTTCAGAGGAGGCTGAAAAACAAAAATGTTGCATATCAACATATCCATAACATAAGAATCCTCGGCCTGTCTGGCACCAACTAAACAACAACTTCCCCTAGCTGCCAAGGTAAAGGTCTACCACCCATTGGCTATAAAAACATATCATGTTAATACCAACATGGTTCCCCCACCTGCTTCTTTACCAGGCCAGGAGAATGGATTGAATAGATCACACCTTTGTTTCAATGGTGGTAGCCACAATCACTGCTAAACCCTATCCAATAGATAAGCCCTCTCACAGGTTTTCCAGAAATCCCTAAACTGAATACTTTGAAAGAAAGCAAATCTTGGCTGCTGGTGGCCTTACACGGCCCGACATGGGCCATGTAAACGATCGGCGATCAACTAGACAGCTTATTGATCGGCGCTTGTTTGCTCCTTTCATAAGGAGCTAGCATGGGGACGAATGCTCGTTACTCCGATCGCTCGTCCTCATATATTTCTATCAAGTCGGTAGCACGTCTCTCTGTTTACACAGGGAGATGTGCTGCCAAAAACGATAATATTCTGGGCATTTAAAACAATAGAATCAGCCGATGAACTAGCGCTTGCTCGTTTATCGGCTGATCGTTCCCCTGTTTACACAGGGCAATTATCGGGAGCAAGCGTTCTGTGAAAGCTCGCTTGTCCGATAATTGGCTGGCATAAAAGGGCCATTATACACATTCTTGCATTGATCTTAATTTTTTTTTTATATAATCAATAGTACAGTATATAAAAGAAAAGATAAGAAAAGAAAATAGGCTCGCTGGTAACAATATAAATCATACCTTATGCCTCCAGACCACAGTGAATCTTTTTTTCCTCCAAACCTATACTTGAAACTGTCCACCAATGATATTAGTAGTAGGTTTGAATTGGTGCATGGCCTAATTATTATGCAGTTACACCCCTGAAAATGAAAAACTATATATCTTACACCCAGTAGGTTGGAAGGGAAGAGTTTGCTTCTGTCTAGTGGTCTCTCAAAATTAACACTATTCTGAGTCAAATGAAAGTAGATGGATTTGTGTGTGATCTGGGGACAGTATGCCAGATACTAAGTGAAGAAATTAGGGTAGTATCACCGGCAGCTGTTAGTGGAGGACACCCGTCTATTTACATACCTTAATAAAAGGCATACGGGATGGAGCTGAAAATCGGAAATTAACAAAAATATAGTATTGTTTGTTTTTTCTTTGTTTGATTATTATTTGTTTTTTAAATTAGCGTTAGAGGAGTTATGAAATTAAAACGACATCGTTGTAATATGGTTTGGTAAGTTAGCAGAATTCCCCTAGTTGTTGAATGTTTTATATCATGGTGTTTGCTATTGTTTATCAAGAATGCAAACAAAGCAAAATTTAAGCACTCATCAGGCAGAAAGAGGAAGCGGCCTCAGGCTATCTTAATTCTGAGTGTACGGTTTGGTGGTTTACATCCTGAATAGCATAATCCGTACTAATCGTCATACAGGCTGTATTGCTGTATGTTTTCATAGAAGATGACTCCAAAAAAGTCCTTTGATCTTGTAGGTTGTTGCATATGGAAAAATTATCCCATTTCTACAGTGTTCATTGTAATTTATTAGGCGATGTTGTCTGTCTCAAAATTATTGATACAATAGTAATGGAACTATCAGTCACCCATGGTCACACAATATGAATTATTCCGTTAGGATTCAAAGCAACAATCACTATACCAAAGAATAATACTGCAGTCACCAGATACAATTTCAGATTACAGCAACATTTTATACATTCAGTTCTTAGAAAAAAACATACAGAATATCTAGAGGGGTTTTATGAGATTAGGAAAACATGGCCTTTTTTGTCCAGAAACAGCAGCACTTTTATCCATGGGCTGGGTCTTGTAATGCACCTCAGCCTTATTCACTTAAATGGTACTGATGCAAAACCAGATCCAGCCCATGGACAGAAATGTCGCTGTTTTTGGAATGTTTCTAAGTGTCAACGTAAGTCCCATAGAATAGTGGGTGTATTTGAATAAATTCTTGCTGTGTAAGAAAATACAAATTACATATGCGCACAAGTGCCCACTACTAACGGGCAAAGGAATAAAACATTTTATGGGAGTGCGTCTTTAATTGTCTTATGCAAAATGATCTATTCCTATTAAGAATTCTCATGATCCAGGTCACAGTTTATCTAGTATGGATACTTGGTAATTAACTGGATTTGTTTAGAAATTCTTACAAGATTTCCTCATTATAGAAGTGACTATTATAAAGTTCATAGCACCTTCGTGATTGGATTAAATACACTGATTTATGGTCTTATTAGGCGGCCTGAAATGGGTAGTGTAAACAAATGCCCATCGACTAAGCAGTTCGTTGATTGGCATTCGTTTGCTCCCTTCACAAGGAGCTATATTTGGGGACAAGTGATTGTTACGCCGATCGCTCTTCCCCATACATTTCTATCATGTCGGCAGCACATCTTCCTGTTTACACACGGAGATGTGCTGCCAACAACGATAATATTTCTTGCAGCATAAACAATTCAATCAGCTGACGAACGAGTTTCCTCGTTTATCGGATGATCGTTGCCCTGTTCTCTGTGAACGCCCATTTTCCCTATAATTGGCCCATGTAAAAGAGAATTCTCACAAGAGCATATATGTTAGGGGAATTTTACAATCACTCAATTAATAGAAAGACACTCAGATGTGAGATAAAACATTGTAAAGAATGCTAACTTACCACTACTAGGCATGATGACCATTCCAGATGCACATTACTCTGTTCATACAAGCGGCATGGCTTTCGTGCATGATGGAACCATGGCAGCTATGCCGGTTCCATTTTCAATCGGAATCTAACGAATTCTAATGGATCTTATTGACTTATAATGGGATCCATAAGGTTTCCAGACTACGCTATTGTATAATATTATACACGGTATGCTTATATTGTTGCAAAAGTCTGCCATTGACTCCTATTGTAAAAAAAAAAGTATATTGCTCGGCATATTTTTTTTGCGGGATCCCCTGTATAGAAAATTGTAGTCGACTACGTTTTCAATACAGTTAAAAAATGGTATACCAAAGTATACTGGACAAACATATACCAAAGGGACCCTCTTTTGACATAATTTTGGCTATTAATGTCTATGGGCAATTTGCATATATGTTGGGAGCACTTCCCAATGTATATGGTTGGCGTAAAGCCCAAGTACAGTGTGAACTGAACCTAACACATACACTTTACAATTCTGAAACTCTATCATCTATAATTTTTCTTTAACTACTACAAACTATATCAAACAAGAGCTTGGGAAGTGTAACCATCTATACATGTACTGCAAGATACACAGCAAAGAATCCCAGCCAGACATTTACGCAACAAATATGTATTTTCCAGTACTTAAAATCTCCAAACAATTGGTACTTTAGCTGAGTAGCTGTCCATTTTGATACAGCATAGTTGCAATATCTGTCTACTCGTGAACTGTAATCCTTTCGTCTTTGCACATCTTGACAAAGCTCTCAGCTACAGAGTCCATTCGTGTTGTGCCAAACTGTCTACATCAAACTGTTTGCTCAAGGCATTCGCTTCATGTCCATACTAGTTTGACACTTCTCACATTTTCAAAAACTTTCATAAATCTAATCTGGTAGAGGAATGATGAGCAGCTGTGGTAGGTTCATTATTTCCTACTCCAGCATTCTCAACTGAGGCAAGAAAGTTCATGAAATATTGTCAAGTCAACTGCTACAGTTACAAAGTTTATGTAACACCTGCAGTTTCTAAATAATGGCATATATGTATATTTATAATACTCTTACTATCTATTATATGATATTTGTATAATGGCAAGTTATTTCACAGCAAAGTATGTCCTGATAATTCTATTATGCTACTAAACACTGCCTACTAACTTGAGTATGAGTATAGCTATCTATCTATCTATCTATCTATCTATCTATCTATCTATCAAAAACATAATCACATCTTTGTTAAAAAAAAAAAAGCGCTAAGAACAATAAATATGTTTAATGAGTTACTTTATAATCTATCTGACTGTTCATCAATCTATTTGCCTAACATCATGTTACTGAATATGTGGCGGAAACTGCATACCAAAAAGTACTATTTTTATATTTCTCGTTGCTACATATTATATTGTGTAATAATTCTTACGTTAATTTCACAATATTATGCTATCTAATGTTATCTTTGTAATAGACATAAAGACCAATCTCACGGGCCAAAGCTTCAGGTGGCAGTGTTTATTTATATACTTCAGGTCCATAGACAAGGAGTAGGGATATAGATCTGTATGTAAATATTTCTCATTCATGGATGTAAACAAACATTACCCCCTCACCCCCACAGCTACTGTCCCAAAGATAATATCTTGGGGGATCACATGATCAAATTATTTCAATAGTTAAAAGCTTGATTTGCTAATAAAGAGAGATTTCTATACCTTATACACAAGATAGAAATAATAAAAGAAGGATAAAATGAAAAATTTAAATCAGAGCCTATTTGTAATGAACTATTATACCAGCTCCATAGTAACAGGTATAAGGATTTTGTAGATCACAAGATTCTGCTTACTGGACGAATAAAGAAGGATGAAATGAGATTAGGGAATAACTAGTCACAGGGAATGTACGTTCCCACACCGCGGTTGACAGCAAGAAAATAGCAAATATTCACTGATTTAGAGTCCTACATAATGATGCCAATCTCTATCACATAAAATTGCATGCAAATAATTGTATACATTAACAGCCAAGTTCTATGTGGAAATAGAAGTCCTTGAAAAAACTTTTCTTCAAAGCTATTTATCTGCAAGATCTAATCCAGGTGCTCACTGTCTGTAGATGTGCAAAGCAGGTCAAATGTCTTACCTTTAAAAGTCACAAAATGCAATAATCCTGTGCACTTATTCACTCTATCCTGCAAAATTATATTTACTTCCAATGAGTCCAGTAGATTTTAGTTCTAGAACTAGTCCATCAATGTAAGCAGGTTCCAGATCTTCCTAGTAACCTTACAAACTAATCAAACATGTCCATTGATCTCTCTCCACAGTGGAAGGCACACTGCCCGGACACACTCTCAGCTCCTCACTTTCATTGAGCTGCTGAATGAGGCAGTCCTCCTTCAAATTTCTACTCCCTCCCTCCTACTTTCCCCCTCTCCCTTGTCAGGATTTCTTTATAAACTCTGACAACAGTGCCCTGGGTAATACTACTTTAGCAAATATTGAATACATGAAAAATAAAGACACAGCAAGGCAAGGGAGATGGAATTCTGACAAAAGGCAAAGTCAACAGTGCAAGACAAAAATAAACTTTACTTCTATATCTTAGATATTTATGTTAAATAACCTTGTCATAAATCTGGAACTTATGTGATTTAACCTGCAGAAGTATGCAGTCTACTATCATATATCATTAAAGGGGTTCTATAAGACTAGAAAAAAAAAATCAGCTTTTTTTTTTTTAGAAACAGCGCCACTCTTGTGCATGGACAGGTTCTGGAAATGCAGCTCAGTCTGATTCACTTGTATGGCTCTCAGCTGCAATATAAAACAGACCTTGTTCAAAAGTGGCGCTAGTTCAGTAAAAAAACCAAAAAAAAAAACCTTTATTTATTCTTTCACTTGGTTCTGGCACCATTCTCTAAATATACAATTGTAAGTTTCGTAAGTAAGGATATTCGTGAAGCTAAATTTTACTATTAAATCCTGATTATTATCTTCTGACTGGTTCATCTGTGATTAGCTTTTTTTTGTTATTACCTGACTATTTACTATTTAAAGAGGCTCTGTCACCAGATTCTCAAATCCCTATCTCCTATTGCATGTGATCGGCGCTGCAATGTAGATAACAGTAACGTGTTTTTTTTTTAAAAACGTTCATTTTTGGCCAAGTTATGAGCTATTTTATATATATGCAAATGAGGTTTGAAATGGACAACTGGGCGTTTTTTTTTCGTTATGTCCAACTGGGCGTGTATTGTGTTTTTAACTGGGCGTGTTTACGTGTATGACGCTGACCAATCAGTGACCAGTCAGCATCATACACTCATCTCCATTGATTTACACAGCAGCGATGTGCAGCCACATAAACAGAGATTAACATTAATCAAGTGTCCTGATAATGAATACACATGATCATCCCTCTCCCTCTCTCTCTCTCCCTCTTCCTCTCTCTCATACTGTACTTCAGGATTGTTGGAACAAATTAAAAATTCCAACAACAGTAATATTTAGTTTGATAACTATAGTTATTCGCCCAAAAATTGTGGTACACAGATAGTGACCTGATAATAATAGTGCCAGGTAGTGCCCCTCCCCCAAAATAATAGTTTCAGATTGATAGTGATATAAAAAATAAAAGTGCCCCAGACGGTAATAGTGAACTACACAATAGTGCCCCCTCTGTGCTCCACACATTAATAGTGTCCGAACAGATAGTGTCCCAGACAGAAGTAGTGCCCCAGATGATAATAGTGAACCACACAATAAAAGTGCCCTGTCTGTGCTCCACACAGTAATAGTGTCCCATTTTGTGCTATATACAGTAATTTTGCCCTCTTTTGTGCCCCACACAATAATAGTGACTCTTTAGGCCTCACACAGTCAGGGCCGGCCTTAGGGGTGTGCGACCTCTGCAAGTGCACAGGGCGCTGCAACCTCCCTGAATGAGGGGACGCCACTGGGCAGGTCATTTGAGCTCTATGTCCTCTGCTCCTCGTTACACATACACACACGGAGGAAACAAGAGCAGAGGAGGAGGCTCCGCCCACAGCCCATCCTGCAAGAAGCCTGTGAGCCTGTCAGCAAGAAGAAATGGTAAGTGCCTGTGTATGTATGTGTCTCCATACATATCTCTCTGTGTGTGTATATGTTCCAGTATGCGTGTGTTATGTGTGCCTATGTGTCTATATAAGTGTCTGTATGTGTATATTTTTCTGTGTGTATGTGTGTGTTTGTGGATTGTGTGGATATAGTTAACAGAGTGCAGTGACGTAACTACCGCGGTAGCAGCCATAGCGGCTGCTACGGGGCCTGCGGCGCCGAGCATCTAACATGTATGGGCCGGGCGACACAGGCCCTCTTATGTCCGTAGGCGTCGCTAGCACCGGAGGGGGCCCCGGTGCTAGTGACAGCCACCCCCTCTTGCAGCCACCCCCTCTTGCAGTAATTGTACCTGCGTCTATAGCACGCAGGTACAAATGCATGCATTAGCGCTGAATGGCCGGGCATTCAGCGCCTTACAATGATGCTGATTGGCGGGCCAAAATGACTTGCCCCACCAGTCAGCGCCTTTCTACGACGCTAGCGGTGCGATGACGTCATTGCGCCGCTTCCGTGCTTGAAAGGCACTGATTGACGGGGCAAGTCATTCCATGTGACCATGTGAGTATGTCAAGTTTTTTGTTTTTTCTAATAAAACTGTGAGTGGCATTATCTACAGGGGGGGATCTATCTACAGGGGGGGTCGTCTATATGTGGGGATGTGGGCCACTGTATACAGGGGGGTCTATATGTGGTGATGTGGGACACTTTCTACAGGGGGGGCCTATATGTGGGGAACTATATACAGGGGGGTCTATATGTGGGGATGTGGGCCACTATATACAAGGGGGGTTTATATGTGGGGCACTATCTACAGGGGGGTCTATATGTGGGGCTGAGGGCCACTATATACAGTGGGTCTATATGAGGGCCACTATCTACAGTGGGTCTATATGTGTGGATGTGTACCACTATCTACAGGGGGGTCTATATGTGGGGATGTGGACCACTATATACAGGTGGGGTCTATATGTGGGGATGTGGGCCACTATCTACAGGGGGTTCTATATGTGGGGATGTGGGACACTATATACAGGGGAGTCTATATGTGGGGATGTGGGGCACTATCTACAGGGGGTGTCTATATGTGGGGACATATACAGGGGGAGCTATATGTGAGACACTATATACAGGGGTGGGCTATATGCAGAGCACTATCTATAGGGGAACTATTTTAGGTCACTTTCTATAGGGGTGGGCAATATGTGGGACACTATATACAGTGGTGGGTTACCTGTGGGGCACTAGCTACAGGGGGATGTATATGTAGGGCACTATCTACAGGGTTGGGGTATATGTGGGACACTATATACAGGGGGAGCTATATGTGAGACACTATCTACACAGTTGGGCTATACGTGGAGCACTATCTATAGGGGAAGCTATATGTAGGGCAGCACTGTGGCTCAGTGGTTAGCACTATTGCCTTGCAGCTCCGGAGTCCATATGTTGGCACTATCTACAGAGGGCTGTATCTGGGACACTATCTACAGGGGCTTCTATGTAGGGTACTATCTACAGAGGCTCCATGGGGGTCACTATCTACTGGAGTCTATGGGGCACTATCTACAGGGGGCATGGTGTGTGTGTGTGTGTGTGTGTGTGTGTGTGTGTGTGTGTGTGTGTGTGTGTGGGACAGTGTATGGTACTATTATAATTAGGGACACAGTGTATGACGCTATTATAGTTAGAGGTGCAGTGTATGGCGCTTTATTATATTTAGAGGTGTTGAGAATTTTAACTTCGTTTACAGGTGCAGAAATGTTTTAAAAGTGAGAAGCTAAAGACATCTGAGCGGAAAACTGCAGAAATAGGTCATGGCCGGGAGAAATCCATCATAGATATCTGGACCAGAGAGAGAAGAAAAGAACTAGAATCTGAGACGTCACCAGTGAGTCACTTAATGTAAATGTTTATTCTGCCTCTAATCAGTACTGTAGTCATTGTATGATCTGCAGCGAGATGATGGGTGGTATGATTTTTTTTTTGTGAAACAGCATCTCCCAGCATATTCCAGCTGTGTGGCACTATACACAAGGGGGAGCTGTGTGGCACTATACACAAGGGGGAGCTGTGTGGCACTATACACAAGGGGGAGCTGTGTTGCACTATACACATGGGGAACTGTATGGCACTATTTACAAGGGGGAGGGCTGTGGCTCTATTTACAGGGGGCTGAGTGTAGCGCAATCTACAGGGGTCTGTGTGTGGCACTATCTACTAAGGGGGGCTGTGCTGCACTATCTACTAAGGGGGCTGTGTGGCACTATATACAGTGGGAGCTGTATAGCGCTATATACAGGGGGGGCTTTATGTCGATATCTACAGGGGGTGCTGTATGGCATTATCTACAAGGCGGAGGTGGGGGGCGATATCTACACTGTCTATAGGCAGGGCTATATAGCACTGTCTACAGGGGGCTGTATGGCACATTCTACAGGGGGCACTATCTACAAGGGTGGCTACTTGTGGCACCCAGGGGGGGGGGGGCCGGTCAAGAGTTTGCTCTGGGGCCCAGTCTTTCCTAGTTACGCCCCTGACAGAGTGTGATATCTGTGTTATTACATAGGACTGCAGGTAACCTCTACTACATTAACTGTGCTTAGAGAGTTATCACTGTGTGTTATCTGTGGTCTTACATAGGACTGCAGGCAACACCTACTACATTATCTGTATGCAGAGAGTCATCACTGTGTTTTATCTGTGGTGTTACGTAGGACTGCATGTAAAATCTACTACATTATCTGTAATCCGAGAGATATCACTGTATTGTCTGTGGTGTTACATAGGACTCCAGGTGACATCTTCCACATTATCTTTACTCAGAGGTAACACCACAGATAACACACACAGTGATAACTCTGAGTAAAGATAATGTGGTACTACATTATCTGTAATCAGAGTTATCACTGTGTGTTATCTGTGGTGTTACACAGGACTGAGGGTGACATCTAACATATTATTTGTACTATGTATATGTGTGCATGTGTGGGTATATATGGGTCTGTGTGTGTGTATATATGTGTGTGTGTGTGTGTGTTTGTTTATATATGTGCCTTTATGTATTTGTATATGTTCCAGTATGTGTGTATATATGTACCTATGTGTACCTATGTGCACTAAAGAGTCCCGCAGAGGGCGCCATCTAACCTAAGACTGACCATGCACACAGTAATAGTGCTCCCATTAGGCCCCACATTGTAATAGTGCTCCTTTTAGTGCCCTGCACAATAAAAGTGCCCCTTTGTGCCCCAAAAAGTAACATTGCCCCCTTTGTGCCCCCTTTGTGCCCCCACACAGTAACAATGCTCCCTACACAGCAATATTGTCCCATTGTGCCCTCCACACAGCAATAATGTCTCCTTTTGTGCCGCCAAAAGCCATAAAACTTATACCCACCCAACACTTTCTAATGACAAGCAGAGCGGCTGGGGCCTCTGCCGCCTTGTGCTGTTAGTCGCCTTGATTGTGCCACCTGCATCAGGTCGCTGACGTCCTTAGAATATTTTAGGCTGCAGGTCTTAAGTGTCTGGTGGCCTATGACAAAAAAATTATATGGTTTTCAACTGTAGCTGAATCCTGGGGACAGAGATACAGTGGATGCCACTGCTGGAGGGCCGAGATGCAGATTCACCATCTGCTCTATGGTTAAAGCGGTCCTGTTTAATATATACATATTATTTTATTTTTTTACATACACACATATATATATGTATGTGTATATATATATCCAAAAAAGAGAACGTGAAGCAGCACTCAAATAAAGTGAATTTATTCATCCAACATGGAACCATAACGTTTCACCTCCTCTATGAAGGCACTTGAAAATGCCTTCATAGAGGAGGTGAAACGTTGTGGTTCCATGTTGGATGAATAAATTCACTTTATTTGAGTGCTGCTTCACGTTCTCTTTTTTGGATATCTAACACATAAGGAGAGGTCACTCCTTTATTTTTGAAGCTTTGCACCAGCCTAGTCAGGCATTTGTTCACAGTGCTGCTCCAATCCTCTGCTTTTATATATATATTATATATATATATATAAAAATATTCTCAAAATCTCCCAGTTTCACACTGGCCACTAGAGCACTAGACACTGACTGACATTTCCCATTTTCTGCGCTTGTCAGCCTTTTCTGTATAGATTAGGACAGCATGAGTACAGTCTTCTCATTATCATTAGAGGGTCCTGCTGGATAAGTAGATAAGGCAGGATAGAAACACAATACACTTTACACACAAAGAAGGCTCTATATGCATCTCACCTGTCATTCCCTGGTTTCTGGAAGAGGAGACTGTAAGCCATTACTTCCTGGATGCTTTGGCATTTTTTATCTGTCAATTTTTTCAGCTGCCATAAAGTAGATACACCTTGTCACACTCTCTATACAGACTCATGGCTACCAGGCTAAATAAGCCTGGGAGTCACTGACTGTAGGACAGTATCCCCTTAAGGGGTTCTCCCAAGATGCAATACTCTGAGTATTATTCTGCAATTGATTAGAGAAGTCACATGTTACGGGTGGTCTTACTGTTTAATAAAACCAAGCTGCCCCTCTCCATAAGCCTGTTTTCCCGCTGCCCTTCAAAGAAAGAGAATCCACATTTGGACCCACTTGGCATACACTGATACCTGGAGGTGATCCTGATTTTTCTTAAAAAACGTTAGTTTATACACCTGCACCTTATGTAATTGCCACATACGATATCACATGCACAATAATGATCAATTATGATACTACAGTTATTATTGTATGATACCAATACTGTTAAATGATCCACTTCCCATATTTGTACACTGCATCACTCTATTTGTTCACACATATACTTATATTACCGATATATACTACTGTACTGTTTTATTTTCACTTTCCGATTTCAATCGGTTATTGCTAATTGTTTGATTGACAAAGTGTTTTATACCTTAAGCCTCATTCACACGGCAGGTTTTCCCGGCCGGGTGCCGGCCGTTCGTAAATCGGCCGGCACCCGGCTGTATTAGGAATAATAGACCCCTAATGGGGCTATTCACACGACCGATTTTTTGACGGCCGGGAAAACCGTCCGTCAAAAAATAGGACATGCTCTATCTTCGGCCGGGTACCCGGCCGCCCGGCTCCCATAGAAGTCTATGGGGCCGGGTAATACACGGCCATCACCGGGATGTGTCCCGAGTGATGGCCGGGTTTTCCGGCGCTTGCGCTCTATCTCCTCCTCCTCACAGCGCAGAGTGCATGTGAGGAGGAGGAGTTGATGCCATTCGGACGAATGGCATCGCTGTACACTGTGTGGCAGGGCCGGGGTGTACAGCAGGTGGAAGGGAGCCCTGCGCTGGCTCCCTTCCCCTGATTGTTTTAAAAGCGCCCTGGCCCGGCGACACCTTTGATGGCGCCGCTAGCAGATGCTGCTGCTGCGGCTGCTACTACTACTGTAGCGACGCCACTATAGCAGAGCGGGGTGGTATCTCCCCACTCTGCTATGTGCTAGCCGCACTTTAGCTCCTTGAAGGAGCGGAATCCCCGTGTTTTCGGGGATTCCGCTCCTGGACAGAGCGCTTGATGTCTCTGTCCATATCTGGGCAGTGACATCAGGGGAAACTCCTGAAGCGGAATCCCCGAACACATGGGGATTCCCCTTCAGGAGTTGCCGCTGATGTCACTGTCCAGATCTGCCCGGCCCGGCACGGATGCAAAACTTAATGCGAACCGGCCGGGCAAAATGGCCGATTTTACCGGCCGACACTCGGGCTCGGGAACGACCCGGTCGTGTGAATCCCGCCTTAATGCTACACCATGTGGAAGGAGCTGAAACGTTGCACTAAGGGTAATGAAGTACCCCTCTTTTAAAGGGATCTAATAAATTCCTGGTTTTAAGAAGATGCCAAGCGCTGGATTTTCTTCTCCTTTTTCGAGAAACATGGTAACCTTTAATGCAGTCGCCATGCAGCTTTATACTGCATAGAGCTGATCCAGTCTGATTGTTTGATGAGCCCTAACTATAATTTAGCGTAGCAGCACATATTGGATATGCAAACCAACATGTATTCATGGAATTCTTACAGTGATTTCATTGCACAGCACCATATTCTTTCTTTCTGGTGCTTTGCTGCAAAATACAGTGAAACCCTCCCAGAAAAGAAAGAATAAATCTGGCAGCTCTGTTGAAGTAAAATCCTGAATATTTATTTCAATGTACAAATAGGCAGATAAAAGCCCACTGATACAGATAACCCTTATTCATAGCTATAAGAGCGGAGCCATAATGGGGACTGAGAGGGAGAGTGGAGCCACGCTGGGGACTGAAAAGGAGAGTGGAGCCATGCTGAGGACTAAGAAGGAAGTGTAGCTATGCTGGGGATGGAGAAGGAGAGTGGAGCCAAGCAGAGTACTGAGAAGGAGAGTGGAGCCATGGTGGGGATTGAGAAGAGTGGAGCCATGTTCGGGACTGAGAAGGAGATGCAAGCCATGTTGGGGACTGATAATAAGATGCAAGCCATACTGGGGACAGAGAAAGACATGCAAGCCATACAGGGGACTAGGAAGGAGAGTGAAGTCATGCTGGAGATGGAGGAGAAAAGTAGAGCCATACTGTGGACTGAAAAGTAGAGCCATGCTGGGGACAGAGAAGGGGAGATACAGGGGAATAAGAAGGACAGTAGAGCCATGCTGGAGACTAATAAGTAAAGCCACACTAGGGACTGGAAAGTAGAGTGGAGCCATGCTGGGAAAGGAGGAGGAGAGCGGAGCCATGCTGGGGACTAGGAAGTATACTGTACTATACTGAGAAGCAATGTTGCCTCTAATTCTTGGCAGCTCCTGAGCTGGGCAGTTAGGGAGCGGGGCAAGTCTCCATCAATAGTGGGCAATCTGATGACCAAAAGTAATACCCCCAGTAAACGCTAATATAGCATATTAAATAAGAGAAGAAGAAAACTTATTTTAAATTAGTTTTAATTACTTTTTTAAATACTATAATATAACAAGTCCACCAGCAAAATAGACAGTTATAAACACCAATTATTGGCATCAATGAAAGAATCCATCTCTTACACCACTGTCCCTGTAGATAGAGCCACACTAACTCCCTGTAGATAGCGTCACACACAGCCCCCCTGTAGATAGCATCACACACAGACTCCACTGTAGATAGGGCCACACAGCCCCCCTGTAGATATTGCCACACAGCCCCCTGTAGATCGCGCCATGCAGCCCCCTGTATATAGCACCACGCAGCCCCCTGTAGATAATTCCTTACAGCCCCCTTGTATATACTGCCACACAGCAATCCCCCTCCCATTGTATATACTGCCACACAGCAATCCCCCCTCTCCTTGCATATACTGCCACACAGCAATCCACCCTCCCCTTGTATATACTGTCACGCAGCAATCCCCCCTCCCCTTGTATATACTGCCACACAGCAATGCTCCCTCCCCTTGTATATACTGCCACACAGCAATCCCCCTCCCCTTGTATTTACTACCACACAGCAATCCCTCTCCTCTTGTATATACTGCCACACAGCAATCCCCCTCACCCTTGTATATACTGCCACACAGCAATCCCCCCTCCCCTTGAATATACTGCCACACATCAATCCCCCCTCCCAATATATATACTGCCACACAGCCCCCTCCCCTTGTATATACTGCCGCACAGCCACCTCCCCTTGTATATAGTGCTACACAGCAATCCCCCCTTTTATATAGTGCTACACTGCCCCCCTCCCCCTTGTATATACTGCTACACAGCCCCCCTTCCCCTTGTATATAGTGCTACACAGCAATTCCCCCTGTGTATTTTACCACACAGCAATTCCCCCCCTGTATATTACCACACAGCAATATCCCGCCTGTATATTACCACACAGCCCCCTCAACAAAAAAAAAGATTGTACTTACCTTGCCCCACTCCCGCGACGGACGAAGCTCTACACTGCCTCTCGGATGGGATGCATGTGCAGACCGGCATGATGTGACGTCATCATGCCAGCCTGCGCAGGTAGTCTTCCCAGCTCCTTATAGGCTGCAGGCCTAAAGTGGCCTGCAGCCTATAGTATTCATTTGTATCTGCGTCCTGAGGACGCACATACAAGTGAATGTGTATGTTTCTAGCCCCGGGCCGCGCAGCCTCTCACATTATAGGGAACACTGCTGAGAAGTACTTTGCTGTACTGCTGTGTTTTTCAACCTGTGGCTCTTCAGCTGTTATGAAACTAAAACTCCTATAATGCAATGATAGCATACCACTGCAGTATACTTTTTGGATACTGGGGTTAAATATTAAACAGAACAAGTCTAGGTACAGAACAATATTTCGTAGATCCAGAAATTTAATCTGTAAAATGTGCATCCTGGGAACTGGATTTCCAAGGAATATCAGAAAGGATTGGCAGTGGGACCTGTCATTCCCTTCCCCACTCCAGTACGGGTATTACCCCTAGCCCAGTTAGCTCCGGTGAAGCTACTGGGTGTCACGATGGGTGGGTATGTTGACCCACTAGGCCACACTGCAGTAGCAAGCTAGCAGCTGGCCAAACAACAGTCTATACAAAGTCCTAGTACAAGAGTACCCGTAAAAGTCCAGACAGTAGCAGAGGCTTAGGCACAGATGAATCTTGAAGGTAAACGACTCCACACGTGGCGAAGGATATCAGGCGTGGCAGAGGACACCAGACGTAGTGTATGACAGCAGGCGTGACAGGTGGCACAACACGACTCCAACACTTGATAAGGCTCAGGAACAAACAGCACGGGATACAGAATACAGGTAGCAGGGCACGGGAACACTGGGAACAGAATAACAAACAAGGGACTATTTGCTAAGACTAACATGGGAATACACAACAAAGCTCAGGCAGGGAGTGAAGGGGCAGAGCCCCTTTTATAGTCCAGGGTGGTTAGGGCTGATTTGCATTTATTTTTCATGTGTGCTGGCCCCTTGGGGCCGGGAATGAGCGCACGTGCACCCTACGGGAGACTGTAGAGTGGAGCGGAAGTGAGTGCTGGCGTCTCCTAGGAAAGAGATGCCGGCCAACACTGGTGAGCCTGTGGTCGCGGTCATCGAGGGGTAAGTGGGCACGATGGGCCGCAGATGCGGATGTTAAATTGGGCTTGTTACTTAGGCTTCGTTCACATCTGCGTTGGAGTCCCGTTCTGACGTTCTGTCTGAGGTTTCCATCAGAACGGTAAGCTGAACAGACACAAACTGACACGAACGGAAACCAGAGGTTTCCATTTCCATCATCATTGATTTCAATGGTGACGGATCCGGTGTCCATGGTTTCCCTTTGTGTGTGTTGTGCACCTGACCTGTCGCTTTGCCGGAAGCAATAGCGTAGTCGACTACGAAATCAATTGAATCAAAATCAACAAAATCAATGGTGATGTCAATTCGTGTCAATTCGTGACAAAATCAATTAGTGTCAGTTTGTGTCTGTTCAGGGTCCCGTTCTGACGGAAACTTCCGACGGAACATCAGAACGGGACCCCAACGCAGATGTGAATGAAGCCTAAGCCATAAAAGTTCTGCAGTTACTGCAGAGAGGGTCAGAGCCTGGGAATCCACACAAGGATATAGTGGAAAGCCTGATCCAAATAACACTGTACTCTTTATTTATATATATATATATATATATATATATATATATATATATATACACACGTGTGTGTGTGTGTGTATATATATATATATATATATATATATATATATATATATATTGTGAGGGTTTAGCATCAGGAGAGGTTGGTACAGCGGTTTCTTTGTAGCCGGAGACAGGGACACCGTGCATTAAAAGTCATAACAGGGCTTTGCCTGTGTTTTTATTCTTGTCAAAGAAACAGCCTCTTGTACAACAAGGCAAAATACAAAATAAATCCTGCTCGTCTGAGCACTAACTAAACAAGATATTATCTAACTATACCAAGTGCCTTCCTACCAGGCACTGGACACAAAGTAACACAGGTCTTTACTCACATAGCATACAGGCTACTCCAGCCTTAGTAGTCTCCAGTCTGAGTCAGGGGTGAGACTCCCACACTGTGTCTGCACCTTTTTATACACAGGCTACAGGTGCAGCTAATTGAGCAGCAGCCTTGTCCTACAAACAGAGATGGACTAGGGATTGGGGAACCCGCCCTGCTCTTCTCCAATCCAACTCCAGGCCCTTTTTTCCGGCTTTTCCTTAAGCCGAGATTGGAAAACTAGACATTTCTATTGCAAGAACTACTCATTCCCTGGAGCCTAGGATACATATGACAGGATTCTAGGGGAAATATACCTTCCCTCAATGACTTTACCTGTCACTGTCTCACATACCCTCTTCCTCTGTTCGAGCCCGTGGGATCGGACACATTTAGCTACAAGGCAGTGTGTCCTAGACAAAGCGTCAGCATTGCCCTGCAGTTTTCCTGCTCTGTGTTCCACAGTATATTTGAAGTTCTGCAAAGTAAGAAACCACCGTGTAACTCTTGCATTTGTCTCTTTAGCTTGACACATCCACATAAGAGGAGAGTGGTCTGTAACCAACCTAAACCGACGACCCAATAAATAATATCTCAGGGACTCAAGTGCCCACTTAATTGCCAAGCACTCCCGTTCAACTATGCTATAGTTTTTCTCAGCCGGGGTAAGGTTTCTGCTCAAATAGGTCACAGGATGTTCCTCACCACCCACCTCTTGTGACAGAACTGCTCCGAACCCCACATTAGAAGCATCAGTTTAGACAACAAACTCCTTTTTGAAATCAGGAGTGACTAAGACTGGTTGGTTACACAGGGCCAGTTTCAACTCTTGAAAGGCGCTTTCAGCCTTCGTGTCCCACTTGACCATGACAGACTTACTTCCCTTGGTAAGATCTGTCAGGGGCGCTGCTGTGCTGGCAAAGTTTGGAATGAACCTGCGGTAATAACCTACAATTCCTCGAAAAGCTCTGACCTGCTTTTTGGTTGAGGGCTGGGGCCAGTTTTGGATAGCCTCAACTTTGTTGACCTGTGGCTTTATCACCCCACTCCCAATTATGTACCCCAGATACCGTGCTTCCTCCAAGCCTAAGGAACGTTTCTTTGGGTTTGCTGTTAACCCCGCGGCTCTGAGGGAGTTTAGTACTGCTTGTACTTTTGGTAAGTGGCTTTCCCGGTCATCACTAAAGATTATAATGTTGTCCAGATATGCCGAAGCATACCGACGATGGGGTTTGAGGACTATGTCCATTAACCTTTGAAAGGTCGCTGGAGCCCCATGTAGCCCAAATGGTAAACAAATATATTGAAACAGACCATCCGGGGTGATGAACGCAGTTTTCTCTTTGGCGCCCTCCGTGAAGGGGTACTTGCCCATAGCCTTTGGTTAAATCAAGTGTTGAAAAATACCTTGAATGGCCCAGTCTCTCTATTAACTCGTCAACTCTTGGCATTGGGTATGCGTCAAACTTTGACATCTCATTTAACTTGCGGAAGTCGTTACAGAAACGCAATGACCCATCTGGTTTCGGAATCAATACAATGGGACTTGACCATTCACTTTTTGACTCTTCAATAATCCCAAGGTCTAGCATTTTCTTGACCCCCTCAGATATGGCTTGTCTACGAGCTTCAGGGACTCTGTAGGGTTTCAAGTGGACCCGAACCTGAGGCTCGGTCACAATGTCATGTTTTATTATACTGGTCTGTCCTGGCAGTTCTGAAAACACGTCTGTATTTCTCTGCACAAACTCTTTTGTCTCCTGTTTCTGTGGCTTTGCGAGGGATTCTGACACATACACATCTGGGTTAGGACTATAGGGGGTCCTTACTACCACGAGGGTCTCTCTTTCTTTCCATGGCTTAATTAAGTTTACATGGTATAACTGCACTGTCTTCCTTTTACCTGGTTGGTAAACTTTATAATTTACATCCCTCACCTTTTCAATTATCTCATACGGCCCTTGCCATCTAGCAAGAAATTTGCTTTCTACGGTTGGCACTAAGACCAACACTCGATCACCAGAGTTAAAATTTCTAACTTTAGCCGTTCGGTTATACTCCCTGCTCTGAGCATCCTGAGCTTGCTCCAAGTGTTCCTTAACTATCGGCATGACTGTAGCGATTCGGTCTTGCATCAACGTGACATGCTCAATTACACTCCTATAAGGTGTGGACTCTTGCTCCCAGGTTTCCCTGGCTATGTCCAGGAGACCACGGGGTTGTCTGCCGTATACAAGTTCAAAAGGAGAAAACCCTGTGGATGATTGAGGAACTTCACGTACAGCGAACATCAAATAGGGCAGAAGACAGTCCCAATCCTTCCCATCCTTACTAACCACCGTCCTCAACATGCCTTTTAATGTCTTATTGAATCTTTCGACAAGACCATCAGTTTGAGGGTGATATATAGAGGTACGCAGGTGTTTAATTTTCAGCAGTTTACATAATTCCTTGGTGATTTTGGACATAAAGGGAGTTCCCTGATCGGTAAGGATTTCCTTAGGTAAACTAGTACGGGAAAACATGTAAAACAACTCTCTTGCAATGGCTTTTGAAGAGGAATTTCGCAAAGGGACTGCCTCAGGGTAGCGTGTGGCATAGTCCAACACCACTAGGATATATTGATGTCCTCTAGAGGATTTGACTAAAGGGCCGACCAGATCCATGGCAATTCTTTCAAAAGGGATCCCAATGATAGGCAAAGGCACCAGCGGACTCCTAAAATGTGGCATAGGAGCCGTTATCTGACACTCCGGGCAGGACTCGCAATACCTCTGAACTTCCACAAATACCCCCGGCCAGAAGAATCGTTGTAAGATACGCTCTCTGGTCTTTTCGCAACCTAGATATCCACCCAGCACGTGTTTATGAGCCAGGTCCAACACCGTTCTACGATACGGTTGAGGTATCACCAGCTGTTCAACAACCTCCCCACGTACGTTATCTATCCGATACAGCAAATCCTGGTTAACCGCCATGTGTGGAAACACCTTATCAGCCCCTGGATGTTGAGGCACTCCATTTAATACCTTAGTATTTTCCCTGGCTTTTACCAATGTAGGATCGCTAAGTTGAGCGGTCCCAAAATTGTTACGTGATACATTTAACTCTGGTATCTCAGAAATTTCCTCCTGCTCATCTGTTTCACCAGCAAAAACAGACAGAGGAAATTTATCAGGCTCAGTGGTCACCCCTACTGCTGGCACCTCAGCATCTTCATTAAAGGGTTCTGGGCTAATCACAGTGCACACATTAATACCATCATTAACATTTACAGTGGAGGTTACATATTTCTTCCTCCACAAGTCCCAGAACACTGGGAAGTCTCTCCCCAGGATCACACTGTGCATCAGGGACTTGACCACACCCACTTCATGGCAAGCGGTTCCACAGGAAGTCTCTAGAGTGACCAAAGCGGTGGGGTATTCTTTAGTGTCCCCATGTATGCACAGGACCCCTATACTATGTCCGCTGAATGTTCCAGGGTCTATCAGGCTGGCATGCACCAGGGTAACCAGACTCCCAGAATCCAGCAAGGCACTCACAGTACACCCTTCCACTTTTACGACACACATTTGTTGCTCAGTCTTGTAAACAGTCTCAGCAGAACAAACAGGACGTGCAAACAAGGATATTCGCCTTGCTGCATCACAGTCCATTGGTTCAGTAGTCAGGGGACAATTGGCAGCAATATGCCCAGGTCCATAACACCGCCAGCACTGTATGCGGCCCCGGTCCCCAACTTGAGACCCTGGTCTGGCCTTCAGTGTCTCTCTGGGATTTCTTCCCTCCGTCCCCTCTGGCCCCTTCTGAGCCACCTCCCTTAAAGACATTTCTCACCCCTCTAGTAAATGGAACAGTCTTACCGGGTGCTCCACACGATTTGCTGTTCCTGGGGTCAGAACATCCAGGCGGTAGTTCTTGGAGTAGATCCTGAGTAGCTCTGTACCTTTCAATCAGGTTCACCAGCTGTTCCGCATCTGTAGGATCTCCTTGACCGACCCAACGCTGAACCTTCGGTGGTAAGGAGCGGATGTATTTGTCAAGCACCACTCTCTCCACGATCTGCGCAGGGGTTGATTCCTCTGGCTGTAGCCATTTCCTTGCAAGATGGACAAGATCATACATTTGTGATCGCGCAGGTAGGTGTTCCACGAAAGTCCAGTTGTGCACCCGTCGAGCACGCACATTCATATTAACACCCAGACGGGCAAGGATCTCACCCTTCAGCTTGGAGTAATCCTTGGCATCCTGCTCATTGAGATCAAAGTACGCCTTTTGCGGCTCTCCGGTTAGGAAAGGTGCCACCACTGCTGCCCACTGATCTGAAGATAACTTCTCTCATTCTGCCACTCGCTCAAACACCATGAGATAGGCCTCAACGTCGTCGGTGGATGTCATCTTCTGCAGAGATGTCTGTACCGCTGCACGAGTGGTTTGCGCAAACCATGAGGCCCCGCTGACCTCTCCACTGAGGCCTGAATTTGGTCTTGCAAATAGCGATTAATTTGCTGATGTTCTTTTAAGGCCAGTCTGTGGGCTTCACCCAGCAGAATATTGGTTTCAGCCTGTGCACGCATGGCTTCCTCATGCACCATTCGCTGAGTCGCGCTGGCTTCTTGCAGAGCTGTGCTTATCTTCCCCTGGATGATATTAGCCTGAATCAGCTGTTTAAGTATTTCATCCATTTTAACAGTCTCTTTTAGCCCTGTTGCCGCCTTCACCTAAGACATACACTTCCAAGCACTCTCGGGGAGAAAAAATTGTGTTGTTGCCCCTAGCAACGATTTTCCACTTGGAGCAGCAAAAGTCCTTTTAAATAGATGTATGTCTCTTTAAGACCGTGCCCGCATCGACCACCATATGTGAGGGTTTAGCATCAGGAGAGGTTGGTACAGCGGTTTCTTTGTAGCCAGAGACAGGGACACCGTGCATTAAAAGTCATAACAGGGCTTTGCCTGTGTTTTTATTCTTGTCAAAGAAACAGCCTCTTGTACAACAAGGCAAAATACAAAATAAATCCTGCTCGTCTGAGCACTAACTAAACAAGATATTATCTAACTATACCAAGTGCCTTCCTACCAGGCACTGGACACAAACTAACACTGGTCTTTACTCACATAGCATACAGGCTACTCCCGCCTTAGTAGTCTCCAGTCTGAGTCAGGGGTGAGACTCCCACACACTGTGTCTGCACCTTTTTATACACAGGCTACAGGTGCAGCTAATTGAGCAGCAGCCTTGTCCTACAAACAGAGATGGACTAGGGATTGGGGAACCCGCCCTGCTCTTCTCCAATCCAACTCCAGGCCCTTTTTCCGGCTTTTCCTTAAACCGAGATTGGAAAGCTAGAGCTTTCTATTGCAAGAACTACTCATTCCCTGGAGCCTAGGATACATATGACAGGATTCTAGGGGAAATATACCTTCCCTCAATGACTTTACCTGTCACTGTCTCACAATATATAGATATATATATATATATATATATATATACAAACAGAAATGAGCAGCACTCAATATTCAATTCAAAGATGGTAGTGGGTGCAGGCAGGTAATCCTGATCCAAGGGATATAGGTAAATATAGAAGAAATCCCACAGCACTCCGATATAGTAAGAAAAAGTGATTTATTCAGTCAGCACAAGCTGCAACATTTACGTCCTGCTATAGGACCTTTTTCAAGCATAGTGATACAACAACATGTGTGAAATATATAGTATGTGTCTCATTAACATAAAGAGTAGTCATTAAGACAGAGTACAATAAAAAATGGTACAAATAGACACAATAGTAGAAAACTTAAAATACAATAGAGTATCATTGTGCTAGTGATAAAATTACCATCTAATAAATACAAACAATCGTTTAAAACATACATAAATAAGCTTGATTGTTGCTAAATTAAACATGCAACAGTATGATCAGAGAACACCAGACCACTCATCAATCCAAAGTGGTGTATGTAAATTCCTAGATCTGTAATCGTAAATCTGCATCCGATATACACATGGTGTCAAGCAGCTCAGCGTCCTTGATAAGGTTATGGCCAGGGGCGAAAAATGCAGCGAAAAACGCCACGAAAATCGGCGTACAGGCAGAAAACTCTGTGTGAACCCAGCGCCTGGTCTTGCAAGTTTCTGTAACAATAACTTTATTTAAATATGATCAGCAGAAAACAATATGCATTCCCTGATCTCTGTAATATGTAGCTTGCATTTTAGAAGCCTGAGTATGTGGCATTAGGTGTAATTTCTAAACATGTTACAACGTTTTTTTGTAAACATTCATTGTAATTTGCTGAATGGTTATCAATCACTTCATTTCAGGTTTTAATTAGCCCAGACACTGACAGGCTCAGTACATAATAATTAAAAAGTTCTTCTACAAACTTTTTTTAAAAAAAATCTAAAAACTGGTTATGTGGCTGATATAAAAATACAGATGCAAACTTTTTTCTTTACAGTTATAGTGGTTATCCAGGCTTTAAACAAATTTTAATATCACCAGTAAATGGCATAGAAGAAAAACTTATACTCACCTTCTTATTCTGCTGAACCATGGTCCTCCCCCAGTCTCCAGTTAAATTGGCTGCAGCAGTGATCTCCGTGAGTACAGCACATGATTGGCTGGAGCTGTAACTGACGGTACAGTTCCAGCAAATGTAAACATAGACTGGCAGGGACCTGTGGACCGGTGAGTATTTGCTTTTTCTGCACTAGCCATTTGCAGGTTAAATTTTAAATTTTAGAAAGCCAGGGTAACCCCTTTTAGTAATTTCAGGTTGTTTAATGCAACTTAATGTCATACAAATGAAGAATGCTCAATTTGTACACTTAAGGGGGCATTAAATTATAAGGATAAATTCAGAACATAGTTGTAATGATTCTCAAAGGTAAAATATATATTACCTTTTGCCCCAGATATTTTAAATTACGGTCAGGTTAAAGGCTATGTACACTTTTGAAGACAATTGTTTTTTTTTTTTAAATAAATCAATGTTTTATTTCATTTTAAACAACTTTTTTATTGTTTTTTTTATTTAAAAAAAAGTTACTTTTTGAGATACCGTTTTTGAAAAAGTTGTATAAACTATAAAAGTTTACATAGCCTTTAAGGCTGGGGCCACATGCAGACTCTATGTAGCACGACTTTAAAACTTTAACTATTAAACTACAGCTACAATCTAGTGCGTGTATGCAACTCAATTCACTATTGAGCAGCTGTTGCTCAATAGCTAATATTTGATAGTCTCCAGCCTAAAGTAAATGTCAATTTTGAGAACAATTTTTTTTTATCCTAGTAGGTACAAAATTCTGTTGTGATTAATTTATTTCTATATTTTAACAGCAGTCTAAGCTCTGTTTTCCTGATACAGAGTACCAAATAGCCATGCATAGACATAGAGTTAAATTAAAAAAATTCTGGTTGCCTGCAGTCTCCGCCTGAGTGAATTTTAAGAGCTTCCACTTATTGATTATACATCCAACTCAATAATAAAACATATATCATTATGTTGAGGCTATATTATGTAAACATGAAATAAATAGTTCATACAGAAACTTATTCTGAAAAGGAGAGTGGTTTGAAATTCCTTAGCAGCGAAGTGAAAGACTGATATTAATGAAGCCTTTAGTTGCAATTATTGCTACTAAAGGTGGTGCAACTAGTTTTACAGTTTGATGCAGTTACTTATTCACATAAGTAATATGGGTGCAGGGATGTCTCTACCACTTGAGTGGAAGTGAGTGGGTGGGCAGCTGAACAGCAGTGATAGAGCAGTGACTGGTCCGGGTACCGCTTCTGTCAGTTTTAGAGGATTTAATTTTTTTTGTAGGAATCTGGTCTGGGGTCTGAATTAGTTTAGAGGTCTGGTCGGAGAGCTGAATTAATTTAGGGGTCTGGTGTGGGGTCTGAGTTAATTCAGGCGTTTTGGTGTCTGAATTAATTTAAGGGTCGGGTTTAAGGTCTGAATTTATTTAGGGGTTTGATCTGGGGTCTGAATTTTAAAGAGTAGAAAGAAAATATTAGCTTCTGGAAGAAAAAAAAACATATAAACAGTCCTTTTTTCCTAATTCTGGGCAACCACTTTAATTTAATAGTCTGGTCTGGGTTCTAATTAATTTAGGAGTCTAGTCTGGGGTCTGTATCTGGTCTAAGGTTTGAATTACAATTTAGGGATGTAGATTTTTAGGGACCCAACAGAGTGCAGAATTTCTTGGAAACTTGCATTATTTTGTCCTACACCTATTGTCCCAACCTTTTGTAGGTCACTTGCTATTTTCAAATAAGGAATGTGGTGTTGAGCCAAACTAAATATTAAAAGTCAAAAAGACTATTAAAATTATGACCAAGTACTGGCATTAAATTTATTCTCGCCAACTCTTGGTCCAGGAAAATGCTTACAAATTGTTGTGTAGATGGTATAAAACCCCTGAGTTGCTATATTATCTTAACATTATCATAACCTACTGTCCATTCCCATAGCCTCAGCAAAGCATCTAATCCCCCTTAATTAATTATAAACTTCCCCACGGACTATTCACTAATGGTTAAATAAAGTTCAACAGATATATTGTCTTTGAAGTAATGATGAGCTGGGAGAACCACATGGACTCTTTATTTTAAAAAATCTGGTCCCCATGGTTGAATTGGTCTAAGACACACCTAAATACATCCAAATTAGTGGCTCGCCTGGGACCTGGGGATATTACGCATTTGGTCTTTCTTTCCCACCCCATCTTACTCTTGTCTCTTTTCATTTTCCTCTCCTTTCATCCTCCACTTCATTCTATTTAAATAGCCTTTCACGATTTGTCACTCATACACTTTTAAAGTGAGATTCCTCCATTCTATAGCAATCCACCTATATATAATTTTCACAACTTGCCACCTGTATACCATATTGTAAAATGTATCTGTATTTATTGATGTACCAGATTTGTATGGTTTTGATGTGTTTTGTTTGTCCTTTCTGTATTATGTACTGTACTTCTACAGGAGAATCTTATAGCGTCATATATAAGCTTACTATTCTTTACTTCTCTTTTCATATTGGATATATTTGCATTATTTCTGTACGTATGTATTCTCTGTGAAGTGTTGTTTCAAATTCTAAATAAAAAATCTCTTAACATAGTGTTAGCTGCCAGTGATATGATTTTGAACCTAGTAACAAGTTCTAGTAATGCTGTGTCCCCCCGGGTGCTACTAGTGAACAATAGTTTCTGCAGTTGCCAACACCTGGGGAGCCAGATGCAGGGGCCTTATGAGTCTCATTTGGCCCACGAGCCACCGTTTCGGGAACACTGGTGTAATGTATGGGTGGCCCATTGATTTCAATGGACACTCGTAATACTTCTATGACGGAGAAATTAAAAGAGAACTCATCGGTTACCTACCCTACTAATAATAGCTGATCATCTCTTTGTCACGGGACCGGTTATTTCCAAACTGGACAATCGTTTTTATACTTGAGACTAAAAATAGAAGATATATGTACACATCACTAATCAACAGAATGTTTTTTGTGATCCTTAATAAAGTTCGAAACAAAATAATATAGACTTTTCCTTGGAAATGTCTTCTGAGTGTATTTCGAACAGAGATTTCGGTGGACATGATGCTGAATCTTTCATTGACCTGCTCTTCATGTGATGACATGTTAGAAAGATTATATGAGGATAACTACTTTGATTATGTTTATGAAGAGATAAGGTCAGAAAGTGATGGGCAATAATAATTATTAGTTGACATGAAAGGTAATTGGATTACAAAACAATCTGCCAGAAAGTATGGAGTAGCTATTAACATTAATGGAGTGAATGATTGGAAGACAACACAATGCATTCTTTAAAGAGTCAGTTTGGACTTGTTACAAAGATTCTTGCAAATTTAATATTGGCACTAGTCAGTCACAGACTGGCAGTCTCTATAATGTAAGCCCACAATTACTTCGCAAACGCATGGTTCATTGTTTAAACATGAAGATGGCATGCCATGAAGAGTCTATGCTACTAAGATTCAGAAATGGTTTATGATATAAAGACAAGCAACAACATGATTGTACTAAATGTCCATTAGTCTAAAGTCTAATGCCTTAAGAGTTAGACTTAAGACTAGACTAGACTAAGACTTAGTGAACTAGACTTAGTTCCAGGCACCGGAAGTTATGCAGTGGTCGGTGTCATAAGCAGATGGTAATACACTGAAAGACCTAGATAGATGGTGGGCACAAAAATTGCCAAAAGGCAACCTAAGCCCATTTTTTCCCAACTAGCTAATTTCGATAGAAATATATATTAAAGTATAACGTTGTATTAATCTTTATTAAATGAACCAAAGAGATTAACCACATATAGGGTTAAAATTACAATGTAAACCGGCAGAGAAATATGCTCAATACCACAGCTATATCTCAATACAGTAAAATACTTACCAAAATTGCTCCAAAATCACAGGGCAGGGGGCTGCACCAGCACTCTCAGACTGAGTGTAAGACACGCCCTCTGTTCATGGATTGGACAGAACTGCTCACGTGAGCAGCTGTAGCCAATCCAAGAACAGTGGGAGTGTCTCAGACTCAAGGCCGGCATATTGGTTACACACACAGAGGAGACAGGAGCTGAGACAGCAGGAGGAGAGAAGGAAGCTCCACCCACAGCCCACCCCTGCAATAAGTAAGTGCCTAATGGAAAATCGGTCTGCTGTTTGTGCCTTTATAAGTACCTGTGTGTGTCTATGTGTCTGTGTGTGTGTGTGTGTGTGTGTGTGTTTGTGTGTGTGTGTGTGTATATGTCTCTGTTTGACTATGTGTCTCTGTGTGTGTATATTTGTCTGTGTGTATATGTCTCTGTATTTGTATGTGTATATGTTCCAATATGTGTGTATATGTGTCTCTGTGCGTGTATTCGTGTGCCTAAGTTTCTGTATGTATATATATGTCTCTGTGTATATATATACACTACCGTTCAAAAGTTTGGGGTCACCCAGACAATTTTGTGTTTTCCAATGAAAACTCACACTTATATTTATCAAATGAGTTGCAAAATGACTAGAAAATATAGTCAATACATTGACAAGGTTAGAAATAATGATTTTTATTTGAAATAATAATTTTCTCCTTCAAACTTTGCTTTCGTCAAAGAATGCTCCATTTGCAGCAATTACAGCATTGCAGACCTTTGGCATTCTAGCTGTTAATTTGCTGAGGTAATCGGGATAAATTTCACCCCATGCTTTCAGAAGCCCCTCCCACAAGTTGGATTGGCTTGATGGGCACTTCTTGCGTACCATACGGTCAAGCTGCTCCCACAACAGCTCTATGGGGTTGAGATCTGGTGATTGCGCTGGCCACTCCATTACAGATAGAATACCAGCTGCCTGCTTCTTCCCTAAATAGTTCTTGCATAATTTGGAGGTGTGCTTTGGGTCATTGTCCTGTTGTAGGATGAAATTGGCTTTTGCTCATATTAATCTTTTCCTTTTATTAGCCAGTCTCAGATATGGCTTTTTCTTTGCCACTCTGCCCTGAAGCCCAGCATCCCGGAGTCGCCTCTTCACTGTAGACGTTGACAATGGCGTTTTGCGGGTACTATTTAATGAAGCTGCCAGTTGAGGACCTGTGAGGCGTCTAATTCTCAAACTAGAGACTCTAATGTACTTGTCTTGTTGCTCAGTTGTGCAGCGGGGCCTCCCACTTCTCTTTCTACTCTGGTTAGAGCCTGTTTGTGCTGTCCTCTGAAGGGAGTAGTACACACCATTGTAGGAAATCTTCAGTTTCTTGGCAATTTCTCGCATGGAATAGCCTTCATTTCTAAGAACAAGAATAGATTGTCGAGTTTCACATGAAATCTCTCTTTTTCTAGCCATTTGGAGAGCTTAATCGAACTCACAAATGTAATGCTCCAGATTCTCAACTAGCTCAAAGGAAGGTCAGTTTTATAGCTCCTCTAAACAGCAAAACTGTTTACAGCGGTGCTAACATAATTGCACAAGGGTTTTCAAGTGTTTTCTAATCATCCATTAGCCTTCTAACACAGTTAACAAACACAATATACTATTAGAACACTGGAGTGATGGTTGCTGGAAATGGGCCTCTATACACCTATGTAGATATTGCATTAAAAAACAGACGTTTGCAGCTAGAATAGTCATTTAGCACAATAACATATGTATAGAGTGTATTTCTGATTAATTTAATGTTATCTTCATTGAAAAAAAACTGGGGTTTTCTTTCAAAAATAAGGACATTTCTAAGTGACCCTAAACTTTTTAACGGTAGTGTATATATATATATATATATATATATATATATATATATATCTGTGTACAGTGACGTTTTAGACAAAGTGTGGACCTGGGCAAAGTTAAATACTGAATTATTGTATCAATAATGCAGTCAATGCGCGTCCAGGAGTGTAGATAGCGCCACACAACCCATACTCTTGTAGATAGTGACACAGCCCCCTCTTGTAGATAGTAACACACAGACCCCCTCTTGTAGATAGCGCCACACAGCCCCCTCTTGTAGACAGTGCCACACAGCCCCCCTCTTGTAGACAGTTTCACACAGCCCCTCTTTTGTAGATAGCATCACACAACCCCTACTCTTGTAGATAGTGCCACACAGCCCCCCCTCTTGTAGATAGCGCCACACAACCCATACTCTTGTAGATAGCGACACACAGCCCCCTCTTGTAGATAGTGCCACACAGACCCCCTCTTGTAGAAAGCACCACACAACCCCCTCTTGTAGACAGTGCCACACAGCCCCCCTCTTGTAGACAGTGTCACACAGCCCCCTCTTGTAGATAGTGCCACACAGTCTCCCCCTCTTGTAGATAGTGCAGCACAGTCCCTCCTCTTGTAGATAGTGGGATCTGCAACCCAGCGTCTTATAGGCTGCAGGCCTAACGTGATCTGTAGCCTATGGCATTCAATTGTATCTCCTGACGATGCAGATACAATTAAATGCGGCAGTCGCTAGCATCGGGGCCCCCTGGTGCTAGCAATGCCACTGGGCAAGAGGGGGCCCGTGCCGCCTGGCCCATAAATATTATGGGCCGAGCTGCGCAAAACCCCTCATGCCGCGGGCTCTGTAGCTGCCGCTATGGCTGCTATAATCGACAGGGGGCCCTAAAAGGATGTGGGCCAAGTTTGCCCCCCCAAACACCGGCCCTGTCTGTGTATGTGCATATATATGTCTCTGTGTGTGTATATGTTTCTGTGTGTGTGCATCTACTACATTATCTGTAGTCAAAGAGTTATCACTGTGTTATGTGTGGTGTTACATAGGACTGCAGGAAACATCTACTACATTATCTGTACTGTGTATACATGTGCCTGTGTATTTATATATGTGCCTACGATCACGTGGGTACACGGGCACATCATCACTGCAGCTATGTCAATAAACAGCGGCAGGGAGGAATGAAAGCGGTGGTACTGGAACGACGGGGGTCTGTGAGGTGAATAATGGCTCTTTTTTTTTTTTTGCATCCCTCCTACCTTGGCCAAATTTTTAACATCTCGGAAAACCATTTTAAGAAGCGTTGCAGCCATTTCTGGACAGTGCTGAGGGAAACGGCAGATCCCTGCCACAACTGGAGGGCGCCAGGTAAGGTATGTATGTATTATTTTACCATGTTGTTTGTCCCATTCCACTGGTGCAGACGGCGCGGATATTACCAGGCAGACTGGCCTCAGAAAAGACCAAGCCTGTATCAACGACAAACGTAAATGGTGATCCCCGGTCAACTCTAGTAACTCCTAGCGCCAGGACTCCTTTGTATCTATATGAGCTCCACAATAGGTTCATAGTGGCGCATGCACCCAAGATGCGCCAAAATTCCAAGGTTTAGAAAACTAAGCAGTGATAGCTCTAAGCTGTCATTGATTAGTTTATATCATGTGGTGGCTGGCTACCTAAGTTCATTCGCCTACTTTTAAAGTAGGTTAAAGCTGTCACTGCTTAGTTTACTGTCACAGACCCAGGAAGGTAAGTATAATAATGGTTTTGCTTTTTTACTTAATAGTGTTACTAATCTTTTTTTGTTGTGGTTTCTTTGTGGGGTTTTTTACTGGTTCGGTTGTTGGACTTCTTTGTATACGAAGACTACTTCAATGATAGCGTTTTAACTTTCAATGAAATGGTTAACGAGGGTTGGGTGGGGGGTTTTATTTAAATAAAATATTTTTTATCTTTATTGGTGTTTTTTTATTACATTATTACTACCTTATTTAGTAATGGCCTCTGTCTGATAGACAGTGTCCAATACTAAGGCGGGGCTTAGTGTTAGCTGATGAAAAGGCTAGCAGCAACCCCCCATTATTACTCTGGTACCCACCTCCACCATTGGTACCGGGAAGAGCCGGGTACGATCCAGTACCTGACGATCTGAAGTGATGGTTAGAAACAGTTTTTTTGTGTTTTTATACAGGATCAGTTGTTGGACTACTTTGGATTCAACGACTACTTCAACGATGGCATTTTTACTTTCAATAAAACAGTTAACGAGGGTTGTGTGGGGGTTTTTATTTCAATAAAATATTTTTTATTTGTTGTTGCTTTTTTAACATTATTATTACTGCCTTAGTTATAGGCAGTCTATTACCAAGGCGGGGCTTAGTGTTAGCTGGTGAAAAGGCTAGCAGTAACCCCCCATTATTACCTCGTTACCCATTGCCACCTTTGGTACCGAGAAGAGCCAGGTACGATCCAGTACCTGACCATCTGAAGTGATGGTCGAGGACTGGGGTGGCAGCAGGCTGGTATTATTAGTGTGGGGTCCAACCATTTTTCATAATCAGCCAGATACAATAAAGTAGCAGCAGGCTAGCATTATCAGGATGGGAAGACCTATGTTTTTTGGGTTTTCCCAACCTAATAATACCAGCCTGCACCCGCACCAGTGCCCAACTATCACTTCAGATGGTTGGGTACTGGATCCTATCCGTCTCTTCCAGGTACCCCTGGTGGCGGTGGATACGTGGCAATAATGGGGGTTAGTGCTTGCCTTTTAACTGGCTAACACTAAGCCCTACCTTAGTAATGGACACAGAGAGTGGCCATTACTAAGGCAATAGTAATAAAGTTAAAAAGAAACACAGACACACAAAAAAATATTTTATAGAAATAAGAAAAACCCCACACAACCCTCGTTAACCATTTTATTGAAAATAAAAAACGCTGTCATCGTAGTAGTCCTCGATTCCAAAGTAGTTCAACAACTGAATCTATAAAAAAACACAAACCAACACAAAAAATACATTAATAACACATATAAAAACAAAGCAATTATTATACTTACCTTCCCTGGGTCCAGCGCTGGAGCTGCAATGTCATCAAGCTATGCTGTTTCCGTAACTTCGGGAGTTATTCTGGGGCGTCAGCACTAAAAGTGTCTAGGGCAGCATTAATCTAAATATGGCACTGCTCATAGAAGGTGTAAAAAGAAATAAAAACAGTGAGACAATTCCAAATTCATCAGATTTATTAAGAGGCTTGCACTTTTTCATGAATTAAACACAATTCTCACCATCTACCCTCTCTAATTTCAGAGTGTAGGTGAGGTGGGGGAGTAGTGAATATATGAATATATTGGTCCTTCCCAATGAATTTGAATATCGTCCAAAAGTTAATTCATTTCAGTAATTCAATTCAAAAAGTGAAACTCTTATATTATGTAGATTCATTACACACAGAGTGATCTACTGTATTTCCAGCATTTTTTTCTTTTAACCTCTTAACGCCGAAGGACGGATATATCCGTCCTCAGCAGCTGCTAGTTCGCGCAGGAGGACGGATATATCCGTCCTCTGATGGCGCGGGTACTGTCACTGTACCCACGCGATCAGCGGCAGGAGCACGGCTGTTATACACAGCCTGGCTCCTGCTGCAACTACCGGAATCGAAGCGCGCTCCGATTCCGGCAGTTTAACCCATTAAATGCCGCTGTCAATAGTGACAGCGGCATCTAATGTGTTTGACAGAGGGAGGGAGCTCCCTCTGTCACCCGATCGGCGCCTCCGCAAACAAATCGCGGGTCGCCGTCGGGTTTCCATGACAGCCGGGGGTCTAACAAAGACCCCCAGGTCTGTCTTCCGCAACTGCCTGTTAGGCGATGCCGGAGGCATGACCTAACAGGTTGCCTGTCAGTTTTACACTGACAGGCAATAATGCTTTGGTATACTAAGTATACCAAAGCATTGTATATGCGATCGGCAGATCGCATAGTCAAGTCCCCTGGTTGGACTAAAAAAAAATATGTCAATCAGTTAAATAAAGTTTGTGGAAAAAAAAAAAATAAATTACAGTGAAAATCAAATAAAACTACTTTTTTTGCCCAAAAAGTGGTTTTATTTAGTAAAAGTGTCAAAACAACTCACACATACACATATATGGTATCCCCGCGTTCGTAACAACTTGAACAATAAAATTAACACATTAATTAAACCGCCGGATGAACGGCGTCCCAAAAAAAAACGCAAAAAACAACGGCAAAATTCGCTCTTTTCTCCCATCCCCCCCATAAAAAATTTAATTAAAATTAATCTATAAGTCCTATGTACCCCAAAATAGTACTAATGAAAACTACACATTGGCCTGCAAAAATCAAGCCCACATACGGCCACATTGACGGAAAAATAAAAACGTTACGGCTCTTGGAATGTGGCGATGCAAAAACAAGTAATTTTTTTCTAAAAGGCTTTTTATTGTGCAAATGTAGGAAAACATATAAAACCTTTACATATTTGGTATCCCCGTAATCGTGCCGACCCATAGAATAAAGTTAACATGTTATTTACGCTGCATAGTAAACGGCGTAAATTTATAACGTGAAAATCAATGATGTAATAGCTGCTTATTTTCAATACTCTCCTAAAATAAAGTTAATAAAAGTTAATCAATATATTATAAGCATCTAAAAATGGTGCAATTACAAAATACAACTCGTCCCGCAAAAAACAAGCCCTTATACGGCGATGTCGACGGAATAAAAAAAAGTTATGACTCTTGGAATGCGACCGTAAAAAAACAAAAAATAATCCTTGGTCATTAACGTGCAAAATGGCCCGGTCATTAAAGGAACAGTGTCATCACAAATTATTTTTTTATATGTTAAAGATCTTAGTGCTTTATTAAAAACGTTTATATTTATTTGTGTGTTTGTGTTTTACTTTTTATTATTTTTACACTTTTTCTTCCCTATGGGGGCTGCCATTTTTTGTTCCATTTCTGTATGTGTCGATTAACGACACATACAGACATGGAATACGGCAGCCACAGTCCCATAGGGACTGCGAACGGCTCCCGTCCCATTCACTTGTGTGTACAGCGTCTGTGTGGGAACTGCGCATGCGCCGCTCCCACACAGTCCAATTTGAAATTGGCGCCATCCGGCGCCATTTTCCTGTGGACCGGAAGTCGCGGCCGGACAGTAATATTACTACTTCCGGTCGCGGCTTCCGGACTTGTGCACTTGAACCAGCGGCAGCAGACGGAGCGGACGGGCCGGAGGGAGCCGCGGCGGCAGGAGCAGGTAAGAGATTTCAATGTATGTTCGTGTTTGTGTGTGTTTACTACTGTATGTAAACCTACTACACTGTGTGTTAGCGCAAAAAATGGCGACACACAGTGTAGGAGGTTACACCGTTCGAACCCCTCGTTTATCCCGGCACTAGCCAGGATAAAGGAGGGGGGGGATGCTGAGAGCTCACTAGAGCGAGGGCTTTTTACCCAATTTTGCAATGCTGCAATTTTGGGAATAGCTCCATCTAGTGACCAGAAATGGGTAATACTATAAATTAGAATTAATTTATAATATTTCCTGACTCGTGAAAAAAATAAAAAAAATTTGAACAATGTTTAATCACCCACACACTAAATGTTTAATTTAAAAAAAAAAAACATGTTTTTCTGGCAACACATTCCCTTTAAGGGGTTAATGTTGATGATTATGGCTAACAAACAAACTTTATGCTGATTACGCTATCAAAGCAAGCTGGGCTTCCATAACACCTCAGCAGTGCCACAGGCTGATCACCTCCATGCCACGCCGCATTGATGCAGTAATTCATGCAAAAGGAGCCCCGACCAAGTATTGAGGGCAGATACTGTATATACTTTTCAGTAGGCCAACATTTCGGTATTAAAAATCATTTTTAAAATAATGCTTATATAATATTCTAATTTTTTGAGACACTAAATTTTGGGTTTTCATTAACTGTTAGCCATAATCATCAACATTAAAATAAATAATGCTGAAAATAGATCACTCTGTGTGTGTATTGAATCTACTGTATATAATGTATGAGTTTCACTTTTTGAATTGAATTACTGAAATAAATTAACTTCTTGATGATATTCTAATTCATTGAGAAGGACTAGTATGCACCACAGGTAGTAAGTTTTAAATACTAAATACCTACTTTACATTAACTAATTAGTGACAGCACTCTGAAATCAGTGTGTGTGTGTGTGTGTGTGTGTGTGTGTGTGTGTGCGTGTGTGTGTGCGTGTGCGTGTGTTTGTCAATTCTTTAAGCTGCCCTCAAACATCTTAAATATCTGACCGAACCACTTTAATTGGTAAGTCAAAATTATAAATAAATATTTTAATTTGAAAATAATAGCTAATAGTATATCTAAATATTCTATTTATAATCTTCCTTTTTATCCAGAAAGTGTACAAAAGTGGTTTTTCTCATTTAATATGGATTAAGTCATCATCCCTAACAGTAGCAAACAGCCCTCAGGTATTATTTTACCTCTAAAATGTTGATCTAAAACGGCGAGTGAGATTATTGGTAACACGCGGGAAATTTGTTGTAGAAATTTCAGTTTCATACATCTGAATGGAGTTGTTTCTACAGCAAGTGCATGGAATTCTGAAACACCCAATTCAAATGAATGAGATGTGAGAAATTTCTGCAACAAATAGGTTGCGTGTGAACATATCATAAAAGTCGCACAATTCAAACTGTATATAATAGGGATACACAAGTCTGGTACTAAAACAAGATTTGCTTTTAGATGCTTTCTCTCAAGTCCATGATAGAGCCACAATCAGGGTACTGAAAAAAAAATCATGAGTAAACTGGGGAATAGGGGTAGAGCATTTAGACGGTTTATACTGTATAATGAGCAATTTACTGTTTTCTGGCCTCTCACTGCCGGCTTGTTTAAGCTTGTCTGCTGCCAAGACTCCACACAAGCTTACACAATGTTTTTCTCTCTTATTCCAGGGTAGAAATACAAGAAACTGCCACTGTCCAGTTCTCTGTTTCTGTTTGTGATGTCTCAAGGCTGTTTAATAACAGACAGATTGAACTTTTAACCTGAATATCTGGAGCAGAACTTTTTCTTCTTTTCAAAAGAAAATTAACGTTATAGAATATATATCTGCCAGTCTAAAGTAAACTACACCCAAAATATATAACTTTTTTGACACTTCCTCATATAATTATTATCATTCATTATTATTGTTTAATATGGTTTTTTTGTTTTTGTTTTTTTTGCAGCTCCATTCTATTGCTGAAGGGCTTGACAAGAGAGTTATGTTTATAGACAAGAGCGTTATTTCCATTCAGCATTATACTCAAGGCTCCATAACATTTTGTCTTCAAGACAATGGTGGGGATTTATGCCTTCCTACTATGATACCAATAGTCAGTGTGATCTGCCCTCCCTGAACACTTGGAAGCTTTCCCCGCTCTCCACACTCTGATCTGTCGTGTACAACCTCCTACCCCTCCCTGCTGCTATCGCTAAGACTGAGAGAAGGGAGGGGGAGAGCAGATTAGCCCATCAGGAGAAGAGGATTGATAGATTTGAATTAAAATCAGCAGCACAGCCAGTTATTTACAGGAGTTGCACAAGCTCTACAATAGCAAAATGGTAGGACATTATTAATTGAGACTATTTAGAAAGTCGTTTAACTTTGCATTTAAGAAGCAAATGAAGATTAAAAAAAAATTCTCTACAAAGTTGTCTATGGCCTTTAAATCCTACCCCCATGCTATAGACTGCACCAGAATGTCACAGCTAGGCACAGATCATAGGGATGGTAAGTTGGCAAATTGCCTTGGGGCCTACATAACCTGTAGGCCTTAGGGGACCTCCACCATCCACTATCTAAAAAAAAATCATTCAAACAGCTTATCATTCTTATTTAAAACAGTATATTACCTTACAATACATTGCTGCTATTAATCTTGTTCAAATTACTAGGGCTTTGTTCAGACTTGCTTTGTGCTTTCCACTCATAACGGGAGCAATGATGCTCAGTCGGTTCCATTGTACGACAGATACCACAAGCTCTCCATGGACCCATTTGACCTACAATGGAGTCAGTTGGGTTCCTTCCTAATGTCCGAAGTTTTGACGCATGCAGCACTTTTCTTCCCATTAAATCTGACTAATTTTGCAATGGACGCTTAACACAAATGCAAAAAAAAGCCTAACAGCTGCCCAAAAATAATGCCACTCTTTGTCTCTGTTAGGCACAGGATACTGTCCACACCAGCACCACCATGTGCCATGCTAGTTTTCTTCAGCACTGTGGTAATCACATCACCATCATCAAGACATGAAAAGGAGTGAATATAGCTTTACTTTTGTATTCTCTTTTTCATTTCTCCACCCAAAAAAGAGTGACCCCCATTTAATGTTTTGCCCGGTGGCCTCAATCAACAATGATCCAGTCATCTGCAATGACAGTGTTCAGCATTCAGACTTTTACTTGTTAATGAGGAGGAAAGCATTGATGAAATTAAATAAAGCAATTTGAGTCTAAAATGAATTTTTTAAAATTTGCGTTATAGAATATTTCATGTAAACCTAGGAATGTATAGTTATTTTAAGTCGGCAGGTGGCTTTTGCAAACAAAGACATCAATAAGGTCAGTAAGACAGGGTCAATGAGTGGGACGAAAAAACGGAGAGCATGAACTACTGCACACATTAATCTCCTTCTGTCACTCTTAGTTAAGATTTGCCATAAATATATGTATCTTATATTTGGCATATCCTAATACAAATCACAATATGATGCTGGGAAAATGTACAGTATTTACCCCCTTCCAGATGTTCTCTGTTCTTGATGATTCTTAAACAAAATATAAGTCAAAAGGAACTTATGTAAACACATAACACAGTTTGTAAATTATTACTTCATTTTTTTGTTTAAACTTCAAATTCTCCCATGGGAAAATGTCCCTTATATGTTGACCCTTAACTCTCCCTTAGTAGAGCTACCGCACCGAAAGAGGTGACCCTGAAAATTTACCCTAATGAACACTAGAATTAGCCCACAAAGTCTTTGCCCAGATGCGTTTCAGATAGCCAGAAGCTTTTTATTTTTTTAGTACAAATCAATGCTGTGACTCCCTGGATGAAGGGTGCTGTACCCTTGAGGTAACAGTTCAAGAATAAGGGTATGTTCACACGAGGGCGTCCGTAACAGCTGAAATTACGGGGATGTTTCAGCCTGAAAACATCCCCGGAATTTCAGCCGTAACGGCATGTACAGGCGCTAGAACGCCGCGTCCATTACGGGCGTAATAAGCGCTACTATTCATTGGAGTCAATGAATAACGGCTCCAATTACGGCCAAATAAGTGACAGGTCACTTCTTTGACGCGGGCGTCTATTTACGCGCCGTCTTCTGACAGCGGCGCGTAAATTACGCCTCGTGTGAACAGACAAACGTCTGCCCATTGCTTTCAATGGGCAGATGTTTGTCAGCGCTATTGAGGCGCTATTTTCGGACGTAATTCGGGGCAAAAACGCCCGAATTACGTCCGTAAATAGGCCGTGTGAACATACCCTAACATCGACAATGGTATCAAGTTTGACAGAAAAGCAAAAACTGTAATATTTTATATTCTAAAACATTGTAACAGGTGTGAACATAAACACCATTCCACTCTTAAGAGAACATTATATCAATAGTTAGTAATGAAGGTGATAGTTTAATAGTGTAAGATTGCTTTGCTGATGGATTGAACAACTAGCCATAATTCAAGGAACCATGAGTAACTAATAGTACAAGAACATACTTAAAAGGAATCTGTCAGCAATTGGGGGACGGTGCAGACGACTTACATCATCCCCGCCTGTTGCCCACCTGTTGCTCTCACTGAGCAAATGCTACTCATGATCATAGCAGTGCTTTTCCACTTACCAGTGTGAAACTGCTTTACCTGCATTTTCATGCCAGCAATATATCTGTGCCCTCTTCAACCATGCTGATACAGTAAACCTGATCTGAAGTTACACTAAATAAATTCAGCATTAAATTTTTTTAGTTGTTACGCCCTCTGCACGGATCTAAGATGATCTCCCGTCTCCCTGAAATACATATCCACGTGTGTGCTAACAACTCACATTTTAAAGTTTACTTCGGTTTCATGGTCAAATATTAAATTTTGTTTAAAGATCAGGAATCATTCTGTATTTGTAGATTAGTAATATTAGGGAGCATTGGGTAGAGGGCAAAATGTTATTTTCTAATGCACTGTAAATACAGGAATGGGCTTTTTAAGAAGTATGTCTGCCGTCAGTGGAAAGACTGGTATAGACCAGTGGCGGAACTACCACTGTAGCAGCCGTAGCGGCTGCTATGGGGCCCGCAGCATGAGCGGGCCCGTGTCGCCCGTCGGCACGGGCCCCCACCATGGCCGGAGGCTCTGCTAGCTGCCGCTGTGGCTACTACAGCGCGATGCCACTTAACACTACGGCAGAGCAGGGAGGTATCTCCCCGCTCTGCCATTAAAGGGGTTGTTCCTACAAAATACATGTATTCCCTATCCACAGGATAGTGGATACATGTGTGATCGCTGGCAGCGATAGGGAGAACGGGGGACCGAAAGTCCCCTGAAGTTCTCCATCACAAACCTCGGACTTCCGGGGTCTATGTCGGCAGCTCCGTAGAAATGAATGGAGCGCCGATCGCGCTTGTGCGCATGCGTGACCAGCGCTCCTTTCATTTTTATGGAGCTGCGCAGACTCAGAAGTCAGAGGTTAGTCATGGTGAACTTGGGGGGACTTTCCCCCCCCCCCCGTTCTCCCTATCGCTGCCAGCGATCACACATGTATCCCCTATCCTGTGGATAGGGGATACATGTCTTTTGTAGGACACACTATAGGTCTGATTTTTTTGGGGGGTTGGGGCTGCATGGCATTACCTACAGGGGGGGCTGTATAGCGTTACCTACAGGGGGGGCTGTATAGCGTTAACTACATGGGGGGGCTGTATGGCGTTACCTACAGGGGGGCTGTATAGCGTTATATACAGGGAGGGCTGTATGGCGCTATCTAGAGGGGGGCTGTATGGCGTTATCCACAGGGGGGCTGGATGGCGTTATGTACAGGGGCTGTTTGGCATTATCTACAGTGGGGGCTGTATGGCGTTATCTACAGGGGGATGTATGGCGTTATCTACAGGGGGGTGTGTATGGCGCTAGCTACAGGGGGGGGTCTGTATGGCGCTATCTACAGGGCGGCTGTATGGCGTTCTCTATAGTGGGGGCTGTATGGCGCTATCTACAGGGGGGGCTGTATAGCGTTATCTACAGGGGGGCTGTATGGCGTTATCTACAGGGGGGACTGTAAAAAAGGCACTATCTACAAGGGGGGGGTTGTGTGACACTCAGGGGAGGGGGGCCCCAGTTTAAAGTTTGCTATGGGGCCCAGTCTTTTCTAGTTATGCCCCTGGTATAGACCTAGTCCTGCTCACAACTGAGAGATTATTCCATGGTATGAACACTAGGTAATAGCCTGTTAATTCACAGAAAAAATATTCCTATTAAAGTATCATTTATAATTGTTATCAATAGTATAAAAGTAAACATGACTCAATTATCACAATAAATAATAACAGCCATTTTTTTCTGGGTCAAGGGCATAAAGGTTAAAATGTTTACTTACTAGTAGTTTATAGCATACTTGTGTATCGTAAACACTTCACATCATACTGCATAGGGGATCAAAAATGCTTGGTAGCAGTACTCCTATATAGTGATAGACACATGTATTGTCTGTGGGTGAGACCAGGTAAGCAATGCTCCACATCAATGACTTAAGGTTTAGAGAGAGATAGATGTAAGAAAGACCTCGATTCTGTCCCTTATACGGTGACCCTTAACTCTCCCTTAGTGGAGCTACCGCACCGAAAGAGGTGACCCTGAAAATTTACCCTAATGAACCCTAATGAACCATAGAATTAACCCACAAAGTCATTGGCCAGATGCGTTTCAGATAGCCAGATGGCCAACCTCTTCAGTTGGTCTCAATAGCTGGGTTCAAATCCGGGAGTAAAATCGGATATACAGCACATGAAGTAGCAGTCAATTGACTAGATTTGGTGTTATCTCAAGAGCATGTGCCAGTTAGACATATCACTATATGGATACCATTTAAATAGAAACAATGAACTTCCGCCCATGCTCTGCCCAGGTAACATAATTCAGAGTAACGTCAAGGGTCAATTGTCAAGACCCTACCTAATAATGGGTGGGGACTTACCTAGAGAATGAAACTCAAGCTACCTTATCAAGCTCAGGCCAGTCGGCAACTTGTCAACTTGTCGCCACATAGGCTTGACCAGAAGTATATGTTAAACAGACCGGAACCTAATTTATGTTCTGCTATAGAATGGCCACTAAGAGAGTAGCCTCGTTTCTCATGGACTCAAATCATGCTTCCAAGAAATACAAGTAGTAGTCATGATAATGTGATGCTGCTACAAACATATGGGGATGAATATTGTAATGTAGCACAGGTTGCTTAAAGAAGTAAGACATTAACATGTACGTCCAGTGGATTCAATGAATATGCTGGTTATAGTATAACATATATGGCAGAATACCACTTAAAGGCAAGTTAGTTACATTTTAGAGAGTCCGTCCCTAAATCAAATACCTTTTCTCTACAGCACTGTAAATACAGGAATGGACTTTTCATGAAGTCTGTTTTCTGTCAGTTGATGAAAAAATTCTTGTTCACATCGAGAGCCTGGTATACATAGCTCCCAACTGTCCTGGATCCGATGGGACAGTCCCGGTTTCTTACCGCTGTCCCGCCGTCACGGGCGATCTGAAAAATGTCCCGCTGGGTGCCGCGGTGCCATGGGCGCAACACGTAGGTAGGGAAGAGGGGGGCGACTGCAGCAGCGATCAGCGTCAGGAGGGGCAGGAGGTCTTGAATCGCCGTTTTGACAGGGATTGATGCCGGCCCGGGAGTGGACCAGTCCAGTCACCTGAGGTTAGGTGACTGGACTGATCCACTCCTGGGCCGCCATCGACCGCATTCAGAACTCTGCCGCAAGACCTCCTGCCTTCTCTTAACGGTGAGTGACGTTAGGCAGAGCGGAGAGTTGTAGCAGTAGGCTACCATTACCGCTCTCCGCTCTGGGTACAAGGGGGCTGGGGGTTGTGGGGCACTATGTACAAGGGGTGAGGGGGGTTGTGTGGCACTATGTTCCTAGGGGGGAGGGAGGTTGTGTAGCACTATGTACAAGGGGGAGGAGTGGGGTTGTGTGGCACTATGTACAAGAGGGGGCTGTGTGTGGAGCTATCTACAGGGGGGCTGTGCGTGGCGCTATTTACAAAGCGGGCTGTGTGTGGCACTATCTATAAGGGGCTGTGTGTGGCGCTATGTACAAGGGGGCACGTGTGTGGCGCTATGTACAAGGGGGCTGTGTGTAGTGCTATTTACAAGGGGGGTTATGTGTGGCATTATCTACAATGGGGGCTGTTTGTGGCACTATCTACAGGGGGGCTGTGTGTCGAGCTATCTACAGGGGGGCTGTGTGTGGAGCTATCTACAGAGGGGCTGTGTGTGGCACTATCTACAGGGGGCTGTGTGTGTGTAGCTATCTACAGGGTGCTGTGTCTGGCACTATCTACAGGGGGGCTGTGGGTGGCGCTATGTACAAGTGGCTGTGTGTGGCGCTATCTACAGGGGGTCAGTGTGTGACGCTATTTACAAGGGGAGCTGTGTGTGACGCTATCTACAGGGGGCTGTGTGTGGTACTATCTACAAGGTTGGCTGTGTGTGGCACTATCTACAAGGGGGGCTGTGTGTGGCGCTATCTACAAGGGGGCTGTGTTTCCTACAAGGGGGCTGTGTTTCTCGCTGTATACAAGGGGGGTTGTGTGTGGCGCTATTTACAAGGGGGGCCGTGTGTCGCGCTATCTACAGGGGGCTGTGTGTGGCGCTATTTAGAGGAGGGCTGTGTCTGGCACTATCTACACACAGCCCCCCCTGTAAATATTACTATCTTCATTTTTTTGTTTTGCAGGTTCCGCTGGACTGTTTGGACTATGTCATAGATTCGTTGGACTACTGTGATGATCTACGTTTTTGTTTTTTTTTAAATCGTGAAATAGGGTTGTGTGGGGGAGTTCTAATTTCAATAAAAAAAAATATTTTCTTATGTGTGTGTTTTTTTTTAATACTTTATTAGCGCCTTAGTAATGGCATTAGTCTGATTGACAACGTCCATTACTAAGGTGGGGCTTAGTGTTAGCCCGTTAAAAGGCTGAAACTAACCCCCCATTATTACCCCGGTACCCAACAGGGGTGCTGGGAAGAGCCGGGTATGATCCAGTACCTGACCATTTGTAGTGATGTGCAGATACTGGGGTGGCAGCAGGCAGGTATTATGAGGCTGGGAAGGGCCAAAAACCGTGGCCCTTCCCACCCTTGTAATGCTAGACTGCTGCTGCTGCTGTGTTGTATCTGGCTGGTTCTAAAAAATCGGGAGGGGGACCCGCATAGTCTTTTGTTTAAAAAAAACATGAAGAATACTACGTTGCATCCCTCCTATTTTCATAACCAGCCAAATACAACACAGCAGCAGCCTAGCATTACCAGGGTGGGAAGGGCCACTGTTTCTGGCCTCTCCCAGCCTAATAATACCAGCCTGTGCCCGCCCATCACTACAGATGGTGAGGTACTAGACCGTACCCGGCTCTTCCCAGCAGCCCTGGTGACGGTGGGTACCAGGGGTAATAATAGGGGGTTAGCTGCAGCGTTTTACTGGCTCACACTAAACCCCGGCCTTAGTAATGGACGCCATCAAGCAGACAACTGCCATTACCAAGGCACAAATAAAGTATTAAAAAAAACACAGAGACAAGAAAATATTTTTATTGAAATAAAAACTCACCCACACAACCCTCTTTGAGCATTTTATTTAAAAAAAAAACTTAGATCATCGAAGTAATCCAACGAATCTACGATGTAGTCCAAACAGTCCAGTGGAACCTGCAAAACAAAGAAAAATAAAGTTAGTAATATGAAGAATAAAAAAACTTCTCCTCACCTCCAGCGACTTCTGTCTTCTTCCCTGGGCTGCAATAGAAACTAGACATCAATGAAAAATAATTCCCCTTCATGTAACTCTGCTACCTGTCAGCTAAAAAGTCATCCACCACAGAAACATTTTTCCCTCTGGCGGATAATTTTTCCATTGACCGGTAGCAGAGTTACATGTAACTCTGCTACCTGTTCATTGAAAAGTCATCCACCACAGGGTCTCCCTCTTGACTTTGATTGTTCTCAGCCTTTTGGTTTGTCCTGCTGCTGCTGCTGCTGCTGCCGTGATGAGCAAATGTTATACCCAAGTTAGGAAAATTAACACAAAGACAACATAACCTGATCCATAATATTTGTGATATCTATAGTTTTTATTAATAATCTATACCAAACGACAAAAAGGAAACACTAGACTACCAAAATATGCACAAAATATATAGAAGTTTATTGAATGACAAAAAAAACTTATTAAAATAGACATAAACAGGCAAATAAAGCAAAATTCCAAAAGCAAACAGCGGGTGTATGTGGAAGGACCTGTGTAGGAATCCTGAACATTACTCTCTAAGGGCATGACCACACGTGGCGGATTTCCTCCGCAACTGTCCGCATCAATGCCGCACAGAATCTGCGTTGCAGATTCTGCTGCGGATCTGCACAAAATGTGCAGTACATTGATGCGGACTAGCTGCTGCGGACTGCGGGAAAAGTGCTTCCCTTCTCCCTATCAGTGCAGGATAGAGAGAAGGGACAGCACTTTCCCTAGTGAAAGTAAACGATTTTCATACTTACCGGCCGTTGTCTTGGTGACGCGTCCCTCTTTCGGCATCCAGCCCGACCTCCCTGGATGACGCGCCAGTCCATGTGACCGCTGCAGCCTGTGCTTGGCCTGTGATTGGCTGCAGCCGTCACTTAGACTGAAACGTCATCCTGGGAGGCCGGACTGGAGACAGAAGCAGGGAGTTCTCGGTAAGTATGAACTTATATTTTTTTGACAGGTTGCTCTATATTGTGATCGGTAGTCACTGTCCCGGGTGCAGAAACAGTTACTGCCGATCGCTTAACTCTTTCAGCACCCTGGACAGTGACTATTTACAGACGTCTCCTAGCAACGCTCCCGTCATTACGGGAGCCCCATTGACTTCCTCAGTCTGGCTGTAGACCTAGAAATACATAGGTCCAGCCAGAATGAGGAAATGTCAAGTTAAAAAAGCAAGACGCATCCGCAGCACACATAACATGTGCATGACAGCTGCGGACTTCATTGCGGAAATTAGAATCTCCATTAAAGTCAATGGAGAAATTCCGCCATGAGTCCGCCACTGCTCCGCAACAGACAGAGCATGCTGCGGACACCAAATTCCGCTCCGCAGCCTATGCTCCGCAGCGGAATTGTACGCATCGTCTAAACGAACACTCCTAAATTAAAGTGAAAGTCAATGGAGAAACGGCTCCGCTGCGGATTAACGCTGCGGAGTGTCCGCAGCGGAATTTAAGTGAAATTCCGCCACGTGTGAACCCAGCCTAAGGGTATGTGCACACACACTAATTACGTCCGTAATTGACGGACGTATTTCGGCCGCAAGTCCCGGACCGAACACAGTGCAAGGAGCCGGGCTCCTAGCATCATACTTATGTACGATGCTAGGAGTCCCTGCCTCGCTGCAGGACAACTGTCCCATAGTGTAATCATGTTTACAGTACGGGACAGTTGTCCTGCAGCGAGGCAGGGACTTCTAGCATTGTACATAAGTATGATGCTAGGAGCCCGGCTCCTTGCACTGTGTTCGGTCCGGGACTTGCGGCCGAAATACGTCCGTCAATTACGGCCGTAATTAGTGTGTGTGCACATACCCTAAGGCTACATGCACATATTGCGAATTTTGCTGTGGAAAATACGCACCATAACCGCAGCAATATGCAGGAAATTCGTAGATAAAAACCGCACCTAATAGTGCATTTTTTATGCGTTTTTTTGTGCGGTTGTAACATTTGATGCATTTTTTGGCGCGTTTTCATGCTGCAGGTTTTGGTGCTATTTTCCACAGCACTAGGCAGATACAATACCCAAGTGGAAACGCAAGATAAATTGTCATGCTTCGGATTTTAAAATATGCACCACACGTCAATTTCCGTCCCGAAAAATACTGCAGCGTGTACATGAGATTTCCTGGAATCTCATTGACTATGCTAGTACTGTATTACGCTTCGGATTTGACGCACGCAAATCAGCGTGGCAAAACCACACGTAATAAGCATAGTGTGCGTTGGTGCCGAAAAGGTATAGTGCATTGGGATGTACGAGATAAAGCGTGGTGCAGAGAGCATGGAATATGGGTAATGTATCACTTTGAAGTTTATATGTCATTATTACAGGTTGCACTTATGTCGTTATGTCAGATTTTAGTGGAAGGGAGATAGTTTGACCCAGTGAGCAAGGGATCTTTACCTCTTACATCCCAATGCACTTTGCCTATTAGGGAGTGATGTTCAGAATTCCAACTCAGGTCCTTCCACATACACACACTGTTTTCTTTAGGAATTTTGCTTTATTTGCTTCTTTATGTTTATTTTAATAATATTTTTTTGTCATTCAATAAAATTCTATATATTTTATGTATGTTTTGGTACTTTATTGCATTGTGTTATATGATGCAGGACCTGTGGTCACCTGACTATTCTGTGCAGGTTCTCAAGCCTGTTTTATACATGACATGGTGTTGTGGTTAGGCTGTCGTGGTTCTCCCTTAGCAGTGGGGAGTTACAGTCCCGAATTACTAAGATAGCAGGTCTATTTTAGTTGATGTCTACAGTTTGTGGAGTGCTGAGGTACGAGGATGCTGCACTCACATGTTCAAGCGGGGCCAGCTGGAGTTTACAAAAGTACCAAAGGTGCCAAAGGGGTATGGGCATTAGCCTGTGGAAATGGAAGGAGGTATCTGTCAGTCACCAAGTTGCAAGTTGTGACACAGTAAAGAGTGCCAGGCCAAGAGTGAGCCAGAGTGATTAGGGACTTTAAAAGAGGTCGGAGCATCTGAGGCTGCGGTAGTGTAAAGAAAGCCGCGTTTCCTGCGAAACAAATGGAGAGAGACTAAATTCCGCGACTGTGAGCCCAGCCTAAGAGAGCTTTTAAAGGGAAAGCTACCACAGCCAAGCATTGTAAATAGTTGTTTGCAAGAGACTGTAAATAAGATTTGTGCCCATTGTGGATCCAGTAAACAGAATGATCCTTCGTGAGTAACCACCATATTTGAAGTACCTCTTAAGTGTAAAACTGATATAAGTTGCGAGAACTGTGTTATGCTTGTGAGTTAATTCCTGCACTATCCCTTTTATGGGTCGGTCACCATCAGACCCTTCGCTTACAATACCCCAGTTCGGTCGCGTTACAGCAGCAAACCTGTAGGACAGGAGAGAGATTTGTGCTTCAGATGTATTTAGCTCACAGAGCATTGCCTAGAATGGTTACAATTGCGCACGTCACATGAGATTTCAGCCTCTGGGTGTAAACAATAATGTTTTTATACACTGACAGCAAACACAGATTTATTAAAAGGGTGAGAAAGTTGCGTACATTTTTATTTTACAATGATTGTTGAATCTCACTTATGTATTAAGATTGATATGTCCTTCAAAGTAGATGGCTTGTTCTCATAAATTTTATGGCAATCACAATCGGACTGAACATGCAAGTCTAATCTTGTGTCTGGTCATTTTACAGCATTTAATTTATGGCATGGAAAAATTACTCTACTTATCTCTACATATTTGACATATCTAACCTTCTACCTGACCTTGTTAGAGGAAAAAGTTATCTTCAGGTGACCTATGCTACAAAGTTTTACCCAACGGAGAACTGCAATTATGAAACACTAATTAGGGCTCCTGAACACGTTGTGTAAATGCTGCGGAATTTTCATGTGGAAAAACTCTGCAGAAAAAACGTGCGTATATTGACCTGTGGTACGGATTAAAAATAAAGCATTTTGCTTCGTTTTTCTGCATTTTTTTGTGGTTTTCTTAATAGCCTTTTTTATGGCATTTTTATAGTTTTTTTTTTTGTTTGGACAGATATTACATTAAGGCTACATTCACTCGACAGTAAAAACGGCCGTCTGACGCTACTTTGAGCGCTTAGCCCGGGGAAGCCCTTGACATTACTGTCCATATAAGGACAGTAAAGTCAGGGCTTTCAGCAATGGAATCCCCGACCAGAGCATCGCAAGATCTCTGGCCGGGGACTCCTGTCTCGTAGATAGCACCCCTCCATGTAGATAGCACCCCCCTGCTTGAAGATAGCAACCCCATCCCCCGTACATAGCGTCACTGTAGGAGTGGAATCCCCAGTGGCCAGACCCCGCTCTGGCAGGGGATTCCGTTTCTGGAGAAGCCCCCATCGTCATTATCCATATATGGACAGTGACGTCAAGAGAGCGGAATCCCCTGCCAGAGCTCCCGGAGTAACCCTTTAGTAGTAACCCTGTAGGAGCGGAATACCTCTGGCCGGGGATGCCGCTCATAGATGAAGCACCTGACATCTCTGTCCATATATGGACAGTGACAAAAGGGGCTTCCACTAAGGGCATGACCACACGTGGCGGATTTCCTCCGCAACTGTCCGCATCAATGCCGCACAGAATCTGCGTTGCAGATTCTGCTGCGGATCTGCACAAAATGTGCAGAAAATTGATGCGGACTAGCTGCTGCGGACTGCGGGAAAAGTGCTTCCCTTCTCCCTATCAGTGCAGGATAGAGAGAAGGGACAGCACTTTCCCTAGTGAAAGTAAACGAATTTCATACTTACCGGCCGTTGTCTTGGTGACGCGTCCCTCTTTCGGCATCCAGCCCGACCTCCCTGGATGACGCGCCAGTCCATGTGACCGCTGCAGCCTGTGCTTGGCCTGTGATTGGCTGCAGCCGTCACTTAGACTGAAACGTCATCCTGGGAGGCCGGACTGGAGACAGAAGCAGGGAGTTCTCGGTAAGTATGAACTTCTATTTTTTTGACAGGTTGCTCTATATTGTGATCGGTAGTCACTGTCCCGGGTGCAGAAACAGTTACTGCCGATCGCTTAACTCTTTCAGCACCCTGGACAGTGACTATTTACAGACGTCTCCTAGCAACGCTCCCGTCATTACGGGAGCCCCATTGACTTCCTCAGTCTGGCTGTAGACCTAGAAATACATAGGTCCAGCCAGAATGAAGAAATGTCAAGTTAAAAAAGCAAGACGCATCCGCAGCACACATAACATGTGCATGACAGCTGCGGACTTCATTGCGGAAATTAGAATCTCCATTGAAGTCAATGGAGAAATTCCGCCATGAGTCCGCCACTGCTCCGCAACAGACAGAGCATGCTGCGGACACCAAATTCCGCTCCGCAGCCTATGCTCCGCAGCGGAATTTTACGCATCGTCTAAACGAACACTGCTAAATTAAAGTGAAAGTCAATGGACAAACGGCTCCGCTGCGGATTAACGCTGCGGAGTGTCCGCAGCGGAATTTAAGTGAAATTCCGCCACGTGTGAACCCAGCCTAAGAGCGGAATCCCCTGCCAGAGGTATTCCACTCCTACAGGGAGTTAGGGCTAGTGCTCTGCCCGGGATTCCTCTTCAGAATAGCCCCTGATGTCACTGTCCATATATGGATAGTGACGCCGGAGTCTTCTCCAGGAGCGGAATCCCTGGCCAGAGCGGGGTCCGGCCACCGGGGATTCCGCTCCTACAGGAAGCTACAGTAGTGCTATCTATGGGGGGGGGGATGTTGCTATCTACATGCAGGGGGTGCTATCTACTTGGGGGGTTGGTGCTATCTACTGGATATATGCACAGTAACATCAAGGGCTTTTCCAAGACAGGAGTCCCCGGACAGTGATCTTGCAATGCTCTGGCCGGGGACTCCTTAGTTGAAAGGCCTGACTTCACTGTCTATATAAGGACAGTGCTGTCAAGGGCTTCCCTGGGCTCAGCGCTCAAAGTAGCGCTGTGTGCGGGGAGTCCTAGGCCAGGATCAGTTTTTACCGGCAGTTACAAGGATTATTTTTTACTGAAAAAAAATGATCTATTGGCTTCTATGGGAACCGTCTGGCCGTGAAAACAGACAGAATTAGGACATGTCCTATATTTTGACAGCTTGTATTCACGGGCCTTTAAAAAAAATGGCCATGCGAATACACCCATAGAGCTTCATTGTTCTCAAAACGGCCATACGATGGCCGTATTGCACTGTTGTGTGAATGTAGCCTAAAGTCTGTAGTCAAAAGAAAAAAGCCCTACATACACTGTGCTCTAGGTTTTTTTTGCATTTTTGTCACCAGTGGCTTTTTTTTCCAATCTCAGCATTCTCCTGGCATTTTTTCTCGCATTTTATCCCATAGGCTTCTCTATAGGATTTGAAAAACACCAGATAAAAACATGTACAATATTAAACTGAATGAAAAATGCCACTGAAAACGGAATAAAAACTTTTTTAAATGCCAGGAAAAAATCTGTTTGAAGGAAGCCTTAGGCCAGGAACACACACTCAATTTGGATGCATTTTTTGTGGCAGTTTTTAGCTCAGTTTTTGAGCCAAACACAGGAGTGGACACAAACGAGAGGAGATGTATAATTTTTTTCTATAAACATTTCTGTCCTCTTGTATCCACTTCTGCTTTTGACAAAAAAAAACTGATCCAAAAACGACACCAAAAACGGCATCAAAACTGTGTGTGTGATCCTGGCCTTAAGGGTATCATTTTTGCATATGTTTGGTCAGTATACATCAGGATCCCGCAGCCCCCACTCTTTTGAAAATTGCAATTCACTGTATACAGTTGCATACATCAGGCCAAACATTTAGAGAGACCTTTTTACATTGTCCCACCAAACGCAGTGTGAATTTAGCCCTATCTGTTAGACTGGGTTCACATATTTTAGTTGTATTTAACCAGTTATTTTATGCCTGAGCAGGATAGAACTGATGACATTTTTGTGCGCTTTGTGCACCGGTCCGCCATCCATAGCCTGACATGCAGCATTTTTCTGCCAAGCACAGGAAGACATCCGGCATCACAACTGATGAATCGGTTTCCATACCACGCCATAGGGAAACCACGCCACATCAGCGAAAATATGTGAAGGGGCCTCAGATATTGTTTCAAAGAAAATTATTTATTTTATGTGTGTATTTTCTTAAATTATGTAACTGGAATGCACCAGTATCACAATTTAAATTTACATAGTCTTTTAAGATGTTGGCATAGCTTTTCTTTAAGATTAAATTTTTGGCAGTATAACTGTGTCTCAAGCTTCAAAGGTGAGTATTCTTCCCAAACTTTATAAAACTTGAATGTGCCTCTGGCATCAACGCTCGTAAAAGAAGACAGCAAATAAATCGAGGAAATGCTTCTTTTTCATTGTGGCTGCAATGAGGTTTATTCTTAGGGCTAGTTCACACTGAGTTTTTTGGCGTGTTTTTTGACCCGGAAACCGTGCCGCAAAACGCGCCAAAAACAGTTAAAAATGCCTCCCATTGATTTCAATGGGAGGCGTTTTTTCCCACGAGCGGACTAACCGGCTCGCGGGAAAAAGAAGGGACATGCCCTATCTTCGGGCGTTTACGCCTCTAACCTCCCATTGATATCAATGGGAGGCAGAGAAAGCATATTTCTCAACGTTTTATGCCCGCGGGGCTCAATGGCCGTGGGTGAAATGCGCCGCAAAAATCAGCGTGCAGGCACAGGAAAATCTGCCTTAGGCTATGTTCACACGGGGTATTTTGCAGGAGGAATATCTGCCTCAAAATTCCGTTTGGAAGTTTGAGGCAGATATTCCTCTCCCTGCACGCTGATTTTCGCGGCGATTTTCGCGCCGTTTTTCGCCCGCGGCCATTGAGGGCATAAAACAGCGCGAAATACACTTTCTCTGCCTCCCATTGAAGTCAATGGGAGGTCAGAGGCGGAAGCGCCCGAAGATAGGGCATGTCGCTTCTTTTTCCCGCGAGGCAGTTTTACTGCTCGCGGGAAAAAGACGCCGACGCCTCCCATTGAAATCAATGGGAGGCGTTCTCGAGCCGTTTTTGACGAGTTTTGCGACGCGGTTTCCGCGTCAAAAAACTCGGCAAAATACCCCGTGTGAACATAGCCTTAAAATTCCAAATGGAATTTTGAGGCAGATTTTCCTCCTGCAAAAAACTCAGTGTGAACCCAGCCTTACAGTAAAACCCCAAAATACATATGCAGTCATGTACAATTATTATTAATCTAATTAATAATTTATTTCTTCATTAATTATTTTATGTATTTCTTTATTTAAAGATATTATGAAAATAGTTCTAGTACTTTATAGAAGGGTGTATTGCCATTATAAACGCATAATACTTGAAGTTCTCATCAGGTCTTATCCATACTTGCAATAGAACCTATTAAAGAAGTACTTGCATTTAAAACATTTATGGCATATCTACAAGACCCTCACCTATCATCGACTGCTTTCCCCATAGAATTCAACTAGCTTTTATACCCGGCGTTGCTCGGGAGGTTGACTTACGGTATGGATAGAGTAAAAGCTCACTATATAAATACCTCTCAGTATGAATTTAATTGCTACCTCTCAATATGAATTTAATTGCTAGAGAGTGTAAATAATGTTTTTGGAAGCATAAAATAAATTAAATGAAGCAATATATTCATTACAGATTTAAGGCGTCATGCACACGAACGTAAAAACGCCCGTAATGCACTGCATTACGGGCCCATAGACTTCTATTGGCCACGGGTACCTTCCTGTTTGCTTATGGGAAGGTGCCCGGGCTGTTGAAAAATATAGAACATGTCCTATTTCAGGCCGTAATTACGGCACGGGCATGCCCACTTCAGTCCTTTTCTTCAGGGTGCTAGCCGTTTTTCAGACGGCTAGCACCCTGACCCATTCATTTCAATGCACACTTCAGTTTTTTTGACGGTCCCGTTGCTCCGTTCTGACAAAAGTAGAGCATGTCCTACTTTGGTCCAAGATTCTGTGACCGTGAGGCCCATGCAAGTCAATGGGGCCGGAAAAAAAAGCTGAAGGCACACGGAAGGCATCCGTGTGCCGTCCGTGTGTGACTGAGCCGTTGCCTAGCAACGGCCGGACGTGCAGAGATACACATACAGACAGATACTGCACTGCACTAATCGGCAGCCCCTTCTCTCTGTCAGCACTGATAGAGAGAAGAGGCTGCTGACCAGGGCTGGAACGCAGCGATATTAAGAAAAATAAGCTCATACGTACCCCGGCCCTTGTCTTGGTGACACGTCCCTCTTCTGTCTTCCAGTCCAACCTCCCTGGATGTCGCGGCAGTCCATTTGACCACTGCAGCCTGTGATTGGCTTCAGCGGTCACATGGTCTAAAACGTCATTTCAGGAGGCCGGACTTGAGGAAGAAGCACGCAAGCAGGGAGTTCTTGGTAAGTAGTAACTTTATTTTTGTTGCGGGTGTTTTTGTGAGCGCCGCACATGGTATTCCCTGTCCAGCGGTAGTCTCTGTCCAGGGTGCTGAAAGAGTTAAGGGGCTGCACTGATCAGCAGTAACTCTTTCAGCACCCTGGACAGTGAGTACCGCTGGACAGGGAATAGCATGTGCGGCACTCCGTTACACTCGCCAGTGCCATATTATTCAATTGAATCTGCATCCTAAGGGCGAGTATACAACTTAATGTAGGGGAAACTGTGTCGGGATCACTCTTCTCCACAGTTCCCCGAACCAGCTATTATTTTAACATCTTGTTTGGGAGAATCGAAGACAACATCTGGATCCCACCCCTGAGCCTAACCCAGAAAAAATAAACATATTGTTGTTACATCATCACAATAAAGTGCAACTTAACCCCTTAGTGACCAACAATACGCCTTTTCACGGCAGTCACTAAGGGGCCTTAGGCTAGGCCGTTGCCTTTTCATGGCGGCCCAGTCTAAGTCCTGCACGGGTGTCTGATGACAACCAAGCTCCTGCTCCAACGGCCACGATCGAAATTTACTTAGATTGCGGCTGTTTAACCAGTTAAATGCTGCGGTCAATAGCGACCGCGGCATTTAACTTGTTTACAGAGGCGGGGAGCTCCCTCTGTCACCAATCGGCGGGCTGCAAATGCAATCACGGGCCTCCGATGGGCTGCCATGGGCCTGATAACGACGTTTATTAGGACGTGCCAGAGATTTACGCCTCACAGTGAACGGAGTCAATTTAAAACACACACACTATATCAACAAAAAATACAAATCTAAGGTTGTTTAAGAGGTTGCTGAGGTAGAGTATTCAGTTTAGATTTGTGTGGAATAGTGAAGAAGATGGCTGCTGCAAGAAATCCTTATAATTCTAATGCCGGCCCATAAAAATGCTGCATTTATTCTATTGTTCTACAATAATCTGCATCTTTTTCTGACGACTGTGTTCTCATCACAATGTGCCCCAAAGCAGGCAGTTGGGAACTATAGTGGTAGTGTAAGGGTGTGAGGGAGAATTTCCACCCTTCAAGTGGACTGTTTATTTGGCCAGTAATGGTGTTGTTCGCGTATATTTGTACATATGCAGAAAGAGATATGATTATTTATATGTACTGTGCCTTTAATTGGGCTGTTTATATCCTATTGTTGCCGTTTTTACCTCCTAGGTGGCGCTCCACTGAGGAGTGGCCAGTCGGACCTGTGTATTTATGTTGTGCTGTTGTTATGTCAATGCACTGTAACGTTATGGCTGTTTATTTCTTAAGGCAAATGATGGTTGGCTCACTGGCAGTCTAAATTGTGGACGCAGAATGTATGGCCTGGATTCCATTTTGTATTCATTGCTGTGCCATAACAGCTCCAAGACAACGCAGCATGGCTGCACCGTGTCTTTAGACTGGAGGCAGACTTATTCTATAAAATAGTGGTGTTCCAGCTAAGCTGTGTTTAGTGTTTGGGTGGAAGTTTGGAGAGAACCTGGGCTGCGACTTAAAGATAGAGAGCTACTACAATAGGGCGTGTGGAGTTTTGGAGAAAGCTGTGTGGCAAACTGCAACCGTACGACTGCGCTTTTGTTGGGCCTGAGTCTGTGGTCCTGTAGTGTGTTGCGGGTGACGGGCAGGAGCCTCCCCATGATTGTGTGCAGGAGTCGTGAGAACAGTGGTGCGTACAGACACGGGCCTTCCCATGAGTAAATCAAGCCGGCAAACATTAAGGCAGTTGCAGGATATAAGGCCTAATATTACCGGACCAACCTCTCTATCACGGCTCATCAAAATAGAACACACAATATAAATACAAATAAATCATAATAGAGTAAGGATTGTTTATACACACACACACACACACACACACACACACACACACACACTCACACGATTGTGACTTTACAGTCTATAAGTACATACTAATAACATCTGACATCACAGTAGAACAAACCCTATAACTATGTGACATCATTACAAAATAGTGCAACCCATTCATTCATCTGCAGACTATTGTGACATTGCAATAGAGAGGAGGCTTAATTAATTTTCACAGAAACAAAATCTGTCGTGTCTTCACAACAGAGCACTGTTTATTAAAGGGGGTTTCCCATGAGGGACATTTATGAGATATCCACAGGCTATGTCATAAATGTCAGATAGATGCGGGTCCTACCTCTGGGACCCACACCTATCTCTGGAGCTGAGTCCCTTAAACCCCGTTCTAGCTTTTTATGTTCTCGCTGCCACCTGGCCACTTACTAAATAGATGGTCGGGACTCGGGAGTTACGCAAACAGCATAACTCGCTAAGCTACACTGTTTCTGTTACTCCCATAGAACTGAATAGTAGTTACGAAAACAGCCTAGCACTGTACACTGCTTCCGTAACTGCCATTCACTACTATGAGAGTTACGGAAACAGCATAAATCCTGACCATGTCCCGACCATGTAATCAGGAAGTGGCCGGGAGTCAGTGTGAGCACAAAAAAGCTAGAACGGAGATAAGTGCGTGTCCCAGAGGTGGGACCCGCAAATATCTGACATTTATGACATATCCTGTGGATATGTCATAAATGTCCTTCATGGGAAAACCCCTTTAATACACATTAATGAATGGCATCATCACATTAAAACACAAAATATAAATATGGACACAGTGGTGTGGCATCATCACTCTAGTCAGATCCAGAAATATTTGAACAGTGAAACATAGTTACATAGTTACATAGTACGGTTGAAAAAAGACACATGTCCATCAAGTTCAGCCAAGGGATGGGAAAAGGGAAGGGATGAAAGAAAAATTCTACACATTCATAAGAGCTTATAATTTTTAGTTCTATGAAATTATCCAAGCCTTTTTTTAAAAGCCATCTACTGTTCCTGCTGTGACCAGCTCCTGCGGTACGCTATTCCATAGATTCACAGTTCCCACAGTAAAGAAGGCTTGTCGCCTCTGGAGATTGAACCTTTTTTTTTAGTGCCCTCTTGTCTTTTGAGGGGGTTTTACATGGATCAGGTTTTCAGTATATTTCTTGATTGGGCCATTCATATATTTATATAAGTTAAACATGTCCCCCCATAGTCGTCTATTTTCAAGGCTAAATAAGTTTAATTATTTTTATCTTTCCTCATAACTTGGATTCTCCATGCCCCTTATTAGTTTAGTTGCTCTTCTTTGTATTTTTTCCAACTCCAGGTCATCTTTTCTATGAACTGGAACTGCATATTCTAGATAAGGCCGCACCAATGCTTTGGTAATATTATATTCCTGTCCCGTGAGTCCATGCCTCTTTTAATACATGACAATATCTTGCTGGCTTTAGAAGCAGCTGATTGACATTGCATGTTGTTATTTAGTCTATGATCTACAAGTGCACCCAGATCCTTCTCAACAAGTGACTCTCTCAGTGTAGCTCCCTCTAGGACATATGATGCATGCAGATTTTTTGGTACCCAGAGTCATAACTTTACATTTATCTACATTAAACCTCATTTGCCAAGTGGATGACTAAACACTTAGTATGTTCAAATCAGCTTGTAATTTACGAACATCTTCCATAGACTGAACTATACTACATAGCTTGGTTTCATCTGCAAAAATAGAAACAGTGCTATTAACCCCATCCTCTATATCATAAATAAATAAGTTGAATAATAGTGGTCCCAGCACTGAACCCTGGGGTACACCACTTATAACCGGGGACCATTCAGAGTAGGAATCATTGACCACAACTCTATAGATACGGTCCTTGAGCCAATTCTCAATCCAATCACAAACTATATTTTCGAAACCTATAGTCCTTAATTTACCCATTAGACATCTATGACATCTAGACATCTATGAGGAACAGTTTCAAATGCCTTTGCAAAGTCCAAAAACACTATATCCACAGCAGCCCCTCTGTCTAGGCTTCTGCTCACAAATCAGGTTGGTTTGACAACTTCTGTCCTTAGTAAATTTGTGCTGGCTGTCACTAATAATACTATTTTTTGTCACATATTCCTGTATATAGTCCCTCAATAGCCCCTCAAACGTTTTTCCCACAATGGATGTTAAGCTTACTGGTCTATAATCACCTGGGGAAGACCTAGAGCCCTTGAAAATAGGCGCCACATTTGCCCTGTGCCAGTCCCTTGGCACTATGCCAGTCACTAGAAAATCACTGAATCTTATGAAGAGGGGGACAGAAATAACTGAACTAAGCTCTTTAAGAACTCTAGGGTGTAACCCATCTGGTCACGGGGTCTTGTGCACATTTATTTTATTTAACTTAGCTTGGACCATATCTACATTTAGCCAATTAACTATATTAATTGATGTATTAACAGAACTGGCACCGGCTACATCAGCTGCTCTTTCTTCTGTTGTATATACAGAGCTAAAGAACCCATTTAGTAAGTCTGCCTTCTCTTGATCCCCTGTGACCAACTCCCCATTACCACTATCTAGGGGTCCTACATGTTCAGACCTTGGCTTTTTTGAATTTATATACATGAAGAATGTTTTGGTATTTGTTTTACTATCCTTGGCCACCTGCCTTTCAATTTGTATTTTTGCTAATTTTATTACATTTTTACAGATTTTATTACTCTCTTTATAATTTAAAAAGGCTACAGATGTACCCTCAGATTTGTATTTTTCAAATGCCCTTTTTTTGTCATGTATTGCACTTTTTACAGAAGGTGTAAGCCATGTGGGATTTAATTTTAGTCGTTTATACTTGTTACCTATAGGAATACATTTTGCACTATAATTATACAAAGTGGATTTTAAGATCTCCCATTTATCATTTATACAATTATTTGACATTAGTACATCCCAGTCTATGTCCTGAATTGCAGCAATCATCCTGGGGAAATTGGCCTTCTTAAAATTAAGTGTTTTTACTCTCCCAGTCTATGTTTGTTTTTTACAGTATAGGTAAAATGGAACTATGTTGTGATCACTGTTACTGAGGTTTTCACGAACAGTGACATTGCCAACAAGCTCTGCATTATTAGAAATGACCAGATCCAACAGAGCTTCACCTCTAGTCGGGTCTTCCACAAACTGGCCCATAAAATTTTCCTGCAACAGGTTGAGGAAATGTCTCCCCTTTGCAGTTGTAGCTGAACCATGACGCCAATTAAAATCTGGGTCATTAAAATCTCCCATTATCACTGCAGTACCCATCTATGCAGCCCGCTTCATCTGTTTATATAGCTGACCTTCCATCTCTTCAGCTATATTGGGGGGTCTATAGATTACACCAAAAGTAATTTTTCAGTGATTACCTCCCTTTCTAGTTCCACCCACAAGATTTCAACCTCCTCACAATCTTCAACCTCTAATGTCTCTTTCACACTCACCTTCATATGACTTCTCACATACAGACATACACCACCGCCTTTCCTATATGCCCTGTCTTTAGAAAAAGTGTAAAACCCTGTAGATGTACAGCCCAGTCATGTGAAGAGTCTAGCCAAGTTTCAGCAACACCAACTTTATCGATATGTTCCTCCAGTAGCAAGGCCTCAAGCTCCCCCATTTTACTTGCTGCCATTTGTGAACATACACTTTAAATTGCCACGTTCAATTTGTCACGTTCGGTATCAGAAATTTGATTATTTGACATTATTTGGCCATTTTTATTTTCAATGTTTTGTAACAAAATGATCTCCTTATTCTGTAGCCTAGTCCTCCCCCCACAGTCTGTTTCTCCCTTTCTTGAACAGTAAAACAATTTTTAGAATTCTGCCTTTGTACACATTCGCATTAAATTTGAAACAAAGCAATGTAGATGTGAGTGAAGTGTAAACTTTCAGCTTCAATTCAAGGGGTTTAACCATTTTACACCAATGTTTTACATAGTCCCTCCATTATTTTCAGGCTCAAATGTAATTGGACAGTTAACTGATAAACAGTTTCATGGTCGCATGTGGCCTTTTCCCGTATTATTTTATGATAAATTAAGGAAATAATATATCTGGAGTTGATTCCAAGTGTTGAATTTGCATTTGGTAGCAGTTCGTAGGAACTCTCAATATGTGATCTAAAGTGGCAATGCAAAATTAAAGGTGGCAATCACAAGCCTAAAAAAACATGACAAACTTATCAGAGAGATAGCAGAAACTTTAGGAGTGGCCGAATCAACAATCTGATCCATTCTTAAAAAAGATGGAATGCACTGGCGAGCTCAGCAACATCAAAAGGCCTGAAAGACCACGGAAGACAGCTAAAGTAAATGAATGCAGAATTATTTTCTTGGTAAAGAAAACAGCTTCACAACATCTAGCCAAGTCAAGAACAATATCAAGGAGAATCATTGTCAAAGTCTACAATCAGGTGACGCCTTTATGAATGTAAATACAGAGGGGTTATCTCAAGAAGCGAATCCCTGGTAACCCTCAAGTACAGAAAGACCAGATTTTCTAGAAAACATCTAAAATAGCTGCTCTGTTCTGTAACAAGATTCTTTGAACAGATTGAAACCAAGATTTACTTGTACCAGAATTATGGGAAAAGATCAGTTAGAAGAAGAAGAATGGCTCATGACCCGAAGTATAACACTTCATGTGTCAAACATGGTGGAGGCAGTGTTATTTCATGGTCGCGTATGGCCACCAATGGAACTGGGTCGCTGGTGTTCATTGATTATGTAAATGGTTAATGCAATATTTTTGTTAAACCCCTTAAATTAAAGCTGAAAGTTTCCATTACATCTTGATGCTTACTTTCATATCCATTGTGATGGTGTTGAGAAGCTAAATTATGAAAATCATCTCACTGTCCAAATACAACTGCTATCATAACATTATCCCAATATATATACATTACACTTTCCTTCAAACTACACAGTTGTGAAGAGTGTAATAATGCTACTAAACCGTAGGTAGTGTTATGAAGCTGTATGTGATATCCCTGTATGTCATCTATACATTAAGGTTTTGTACCACAAAGCGTGGCAGGAGGCGCTGCAGGAGAGGCAGGTTGCTGGTTGCAATGGCAGCTGTTGGACACCAAAGGCTCTCCTGTAAAGCTTCTATCGAACAGTACCCATTATACCTCTACTTCAGCATCTTTCTGCCCGTCATTTTCAAACTTCAGATGGGAGACCAGGCATGCTTTGTTAGTGGAGCTATTATTTAATATTTCTGAATCGAATACTCTATACTTGGTATACAACTGTCCCTATTGCAGATGGTCATATTAATTTAAATTCATGTCACTAATAATAAATCATGGTTGTATTCCAAAACATTTTACACAATCTTAGCCCTGCATACATATATAAGAGGCTTTTTTAACGAAAATATTACTTTAGGTGACGAAAGAATAACTTTTTTATTAGAATAAATAAAGCCATGGATGAAGACCCAGCTAAAGCTCACTTTAGTTTACTGGCACAGAACGGTTCCGGTTGCTTTTATATCACCAACATATTCTACAGCGCTATACAGATTTTGTTATATATGGTTAGTCCATCAGTCCCTGTTCCCAATGGGGCTCACAGTCTATATTTGTTATCTCAAGAATGGGTCAATTTCACATCATGATAATTTAACCTATCAGTAGGTTTTTGGAGAGTCAGAGGAAATCGGAGTACCTGGAAGAAACCCATGCAAACATGAGGAGAACAGACAAACTTCATGCTGATGTTGCCCTTGGTCGGCTTCTAACCCAGGACCACAGCGCTGCAGGGCAACAGAGATTGGCGCTAGAATCTATGGGCTGATTTTAAGATGCTAAATTCTTTTAAACTATGATCTACACATAAACGTTGCATATGTATTATGACTTTGTATAAAGTTTGTACTTCATCACAACAATTATATGTCCAATATCTGTCTAAAATAAAATGACGATTAACACACGTTGTGAGATTCCATAATGTACCTACTATTACTCTCCCTCCTTATGACAGATGTGGAGGAAATATAAACTTATTTGGGACTCCTTCATACATATGTCAGCTTGTGTGACAGCACCAATAAATATTTTTACCAATTACAAGTTGGCCTGTGACCTATGTGAATAAATTACCACTTTCTTCTGAGCCGCAAGTGAAACCCCATGCTTTTAACTGTTAACATCACATGAATCTTAGGATTACTTTGTGCATTGATGGAAAAACCTTACTATAATGTGTAAGGCATGAAATTCTCCATGTCACTTTTTTGAGTTAAGGTATAATTTATACTTGGCTGTAAATGAAATTTAAGTAACTTAAAATTAAGTATAAATACTTTCAGTTTGTCTTTTCAGTTTCTAAAACTGTTATTTTATTGACTTCTCTATCAACATTCATACATAAAATTTAAGCTACTAACTTATTCCTATAATGTCATATTTCATGTATCTTTTCTTTCTATCCCTAACATATAGTATTTAGTATATAGTATTTTAGTATTTAGTAATTAGAATTTTATTTTAGAACAAGTTGAATTTTAGTTTAGGACAATATCTAGTGGGCTGCAAAGATCCCTTTTATAAAAGATTCTCAATGTATAAAGCCTTTGAAATGCCCACGGAGTTAAGAACTTGTACTAACTTGTAAATAGCTTTGTTTTCCGTTTACTTGTGTCCAGAGAAACAAAACTTGGATATTACATCACACAGAACTGTGAAGTCTTGATGCCTCAAGCAAGCATCCGTGGAAAAAGTTATTAACGCTGTCAGACCTCATTATTGTTATTATACCTGGTGGAAGTTTTGAGATTTACATTCCCTTTTAAAAATAAATATTTCTGGGAGAATTTAGGTCCTAATATTTTTCATTCAAAACATGCAATTCACAATGAGTAAATTCAGAAATGTTACACTCTTAGTTGTTCACCCTATATTTTGTGAGATAGATAAGTACAGAAAATTTAATATATTGTATATACGGCCTGTGGTTTTTTTTTTTTAGTTTCCACTATGAACTGTAGGGGGGGATTGGATATTTTTGATATGTATATTGTTGTACATTTATGTATTGAATGTATTGCAAAATAATAATAATAATAATAAAAAAGTACAGGACACTTCTCCACTTAATCAGTAAGTAGAAAATAAATTCAAATCATTTTTTAGATATGATCCCTAATGTAAAAAGAGAAAAAAAATAGAAAATTTTTGTTTAGAATAATACAACAGCTTTTGCACAGTAATTACAATGATGTTGAGAAGGGTTAAACTTTATAGACGTGTCTTTTTTCAACTTGAGTAGGTAATTATGTAACTATGTTTTTTAAAAAGAGAGATTAAAGGAATTTTCTAGGAAAAACATTGATGGCCTATCCTTAGGATCCATGGGGGTTTGACCCCTGGCACCGCCACCGTTTAGCAGAATGAAAGGAGCTGCATCACCTTGGTTGTTTACACAGGCACAGCCCTTAAGGATAGTCCTTTAACGTTAGACATTTATTAAACATTTACAAAACATTAGACGTTTATAGCTTTATCTTTGGATTTTTGTTTTGCCCAAAAAAAATTAAAAATTATGTTTTTTAGAAAAAAATAATTTACAATGGTTTATCTGGTTTAGGAAAGCCATTTCAAAAAACCCTATTGGGCAATTTTGAGTTTGTAGAGGACTGCATTTCAGGACCCTCATTTATTAACCAAAAGAGAGTGACTACAAAGAGTGTCTCATTCTGGAGGACCCAGCACATTCATGAATTACATATACAACCCATTAATTTGAATGGGAACTGTGTATTTCTATTTGTGGTAACACTTCCTGTCAAGCTCCCCTTATAGATTACAGCTGTTTGCTAGGAGTCCCAACAGTGGGGCACTAGGTGGTCAGCTTATAGTCAGGGGACCCATCTAAGAAAAAGGGATTGTCCAATTTGTTTTTCTTTTTAGTATTGTTATATGTTTAGTTATATTATTATTGTGAATGTATAACAATTTGGTTGGTATGGTACTTATGATTATAATTGAAAAATGTAAATACAATGAATAAAGAGGTGAAGCTTAAAATGTATTTCTCACCAGTAGTTTATGGGATGACAGAATTTTACATTTGCCTAAGGCAGGGGTCTCAAGCACGCAACCTGCGGCCCGCATGCGGCCCCTGAGGCTGTCATCGGCGGCCCGCGGGACACAGAGCCGCTAGTATCGGCTCTGCTCCAGGACTCTGTGGAATTCCCTGACATCGCTGTCCATATATGGACAGTGTTGTCAGGGACGGTCTTCCACAGAGCGGAGTCCTGGACAGAGCGCTAGTATATGCTCTGCTTCGGGACTCTGTGGAATTCCCTGACATTGCTGTCCATATATGGACAGTGTTGTCAGGGTCTTCACCAGAGCGGAGTCCCGGGCAGAGCGCATGTATAGGCTCTGCTCTGGGACTCTGTGGAATTCCCTGACATCGCTGTCCATATATGGAAAGTGTTGTCAGGATCTTCCCCAGAGCTGAGTCCCGGGCAGAGCGCTAGTATCTGCTCTGCTCCGGGACTCTGTGGAATTCCCTGACATTGCTGTCCATATATGGACACGCGATCTCTGGGGCTTCCCCAGAGCTGAGTCCCGGGCAGAGCGCTAGTATAGGCTCTGCTCTGGGACTCTGTGGAATCCCCTAACATCGCTGTCCACATATGGACAGCAATGTCTAGGGCTTCCCCAGAGCTGGACAGTGATGTCAGGAACACAGATGGAGTCCCAGTAGGAGTGCTACTACCGTGTTTCCCCGAAAGTAAGACAGTGTCTTACTTTCTTTTTATCCCCAAAAGCCCCACTATGTCTTACTTTCGGGGTATGTCTTACATTGGCAAAAAAATATTTTTTTTTTTTTTTATTTTTTTTTTCACAAACTTTATTTAACTGTTTTACATTTTTTTTTTTTAGTCCCACCAGGGGACTTCACTATGCGATGTGCCGATCGCATATATAATGCTTTGGTATACTTAGTATACCGAAGCATTATTGCCTGTCAGTGTAAAACTGACAGGCAACCTATTAGGTCATGCCTCCGGCATCGCCTAACAGGCAGATGCTGAAGGCAGACCTGGGGGTCTTTGTTAGACCCCCGGCTGTCATGGAAACCCGACGGCGACCCGCGATTTGTTTGCGGGGGCGCCGATCGGGTGACAGAGGGAGCTCCCCCCTCTGTCAAACACATTAAATGCCGCTGTCACTATTGACAGCGGCATTTAATGGGTTAAACTGCCGGAATCGGCGCGCGCTTCGATTCCGGCAGTTGCAGCAGGAGCCAGGCTGTGTATAACAGCCGTGCTCCTGCCGCTGATCGCGTGGGTACAGTCTCAGTACCCGCGCTATCACAGGACGGATATATCCGTCCTCCGGCGCGAACTAGCAGCTGCTGAGGACGGATATATCCGTCCTTCGGCGTTAAGTGGGAGTGGAAGTGGGCAGGAGGCGGCAATACCCCCGTGTTTCCCCGAAAGTAAGACATATGTCTTACTTTCGGGGTACGGCTTATATTAGCCGACCCCCCTGAAACCCCCGATACGTCTTACAATCGGGGGTGTCTTACTATCGGGGAAACACGGTAGCACTCTGCCCGGGACTCCAGCTCTGGGGTTGCTCCTGACATCTCTGTCCATATATGAACAGTGATGTCAGGAGCAGAGCTGGAATCCTAGGCAGAGTGCTAGAAGTGGCTCTACTCTGGGACTCCAGCTCTGGGCAAGTCCCTGACATCCCTGTCCATATATGGACACTGATGTCAGTTGCTTGCCTAGAGTTGCGGAGCAGAGCCTATACTAGGGTTCTGCTCTGGGACACCGGCTCTGGGGTTTCCCCTGACATCACATTCCGGTCTAGGAGGATCCCCTGATGTTGGCAACGCTCTGGCTGGGAATTCCACTCCTAGAGGAAGCCCCAATGGAGCTGTCTAATGGGGGGGTGTGTGGCACTATCTACAAGGGGTGTGTGTGGCACTATCTACAAGGGGTGTGTGTGGCAGCATCTACAGAGGGCACTGTGGCAGCATTTACAGAGGGCACTGTGGCAGCATCTACAGAGGGCACTGGCAGTATCTACAGAGGGCACTGTGGCAGCATCTACAGAGAGCACTGTGGCAGCATCTACAGAGGGCACTGTGACAGCATCTACAGAGAACACTGTGGCAGCATCTACAGAGGGCACTGTGGCAGAATCTACAGAGGGCACTGTGGGTGTGTGGCAGTATCTACAGAGGGCACTGTGGCAGTATCTACAGAGGGCTCTGTGGCACTATCTAAAAAGCGGCTGCCCAATCTTGACATTTGTGTGTCTGCCAAACACTGCCAACTGAGCCGCCGGACTGCATTTAGCAACACTTAAGCTGGAAAACTGGATTGTTGAAATAAGCACTTGGAGAAATCTCTCAAATTTCCGTTAAGTTTAAACCTAGCGGTTTTATTATAGTAGTGTAGTATTATAGTAATGTAGTAATATTATAGTAATGTAGCATTGTTATAGTAATGTAGTATCGTTATAGTAATGTAGTATTGTTATAGTAATGTAGTATTATAGTAATGTAGTTTTGTTATAGTAATGTAGTAATATTATAGTAATTCAAATAACTAATTGATTAACAATAATTTTGTATTGTATCAAATTTGAAAGTAATGCGGCCCGTCAACTTCATATTTTTTCTATATGTGGCCGATTACCCGGTCGAGTTTGAGACCCCTGCCCTAAGGCTAGCTGATAATGGATGTCCTACTTATAGGATTTACAGGGAAAATGTACAATTAAAGTATTGGCAAGAAAATGCATGTATAAATACTCAGGAGCAAGCAAAGGAAGTCCTTTATTCTTTTACACCGTTTTGTATCAGAAACAAGCATTTATACTTATATTTATTGTCATTAATCTGAGAAGACATAACGGAAATGTAATTTTTTTTCATTATATACATGTTACACAAATTCTATGACATTATAAAAGGAATTACCATATTTTTCAGACTATAAGACGCAGTTTTTAGCAAGAATAAATCTTGTGAAAAAGTCCCCGCGTCTTATAGTCCGCAGTCAAGGGACCCAGCATCGCCGGGCCCCCTGACTGCTTCATTACTTAACCCCTTCCCGACCCATGACTTGCCGGAACATCATGGAGCGGGGGGGGGGGGGGATGATATATGGAGCGGGATCACGCGCTGAGCCCGCTCCATACACTGCAGGTGTCAGCTGTGTTTTACAGCGAACACGCTGCTTTAATGGCCAGGAACAGCAATTTTGCTGTTCCTGGCCATTTAAAGGGGTTGTGCCATAAAAAAATATGTATCCCCTATCCTCAGGAGAACGAGTACCGAAAGTCACCAAGAGCGCTGCATGAGAAGCCTTGACTTCTGCGTTCTGTGTCCGGCAGCTTCATAGAGATGGGATTCTTTTGCGCATGCGCGAGCGGCTCTCCATTGATCTTTATGGAGCTGCGGAACAGATAAGCCGGACACAGAACCCGGAGGTCCATGCTTCTCATGTAGTGCTTTGGGTGACTTTCGGTCCCCTATTCTCCTTATCGCTGGGGGTCCCAGCGGGCGGACCCCCAGCAATCTCACATGTAGCCCCTGTCCTGTGGATAGGGAATACGTGTTTTTTATGGCAAACCCCTTTAACTAGTTAAATGCCGCGGTCAACAGCGACTGTGGCATTTATAGGGGTTTTTCTATGAAGGACATTTATGACATATCCTCAGGAACTATCTCTAGAATGGGGCCCCCTAAACCCTAGCTTTCTGTGCTCTCCTGGCCACTTTATTGCATGTGGAGTTACTGAAACAGCGTAACTCGCTGAGCTACACTGTTTCCGTAACTCCCATAGAACTAAACAGTAGTTACGGAAACAGCATAGATCGCATGCTACGCTGCTTCCGTAACTGCCATTCCCTGCTATGGGAGTTAGGGAAACAGCGTGGCTCAGCGAGTTACGCTGTTTCGGTAACTCCACATGCAACCAAGTGGCCACTGGCTCAAGTCCCCTAGGGGAACTAATAAAATGTGTAAGAAAAAAAAGTTAGATTCATTTTCAGGAGTGTTAAAAAATAAAATATTAAAAGTTAAAAAAAAAACTATTCCCATTTTTCCCCAAGCACAATGTAAAAAATAACATTATTTTGTATCGCTGCGTCCGTAAAAGTCTGATCTATTACAATATAACATTATTTAACTTGCACGGTGAGTTTAAAAATGTAAAACATCAAAATAATTTTTGGGTCGCTTAAGCGCTTAAAAAATGTAATAAAAAAAAAAGTGATCAAAAAAATCGTACGTACCAAATAATGGTGCCAATAAAACTACAGCTCGTCCCGCAAAAAATAAGCCCTCACACTGCTCAATTGATGAAAAATATATACAAAAAGTTATGGCTCTCAGAATGTGGTGAAACAGAATAAATTATTTTTTAACAAATAATTTTTTTCCTATTTTCTGTTGTCTAAATCCTAGGTGCGTCTTTATGGTCAGATGCGTCTTATAGTCCGAAAAATACGGTATACACCTATATCCTAAATACACACAATATTAACCCTTTTCCCATAAATAAAAATGTAATCTTATACTTTTGATAATAAATATATAAACAGCAAGAAAGCAGCACTTTAGTAGTTAAGATAATCCGGGTGCAAGCCCTTGAATACCAATCCAGTATGCAAAAGCGGTATACAGAAAGCAAAGACTGGCAGCACTCCAACGGGTTTAGTAAAAAAGGTAGACGTTCTTCATCTATGCAACATTTCAGCTCGCTCTATGGAGCCTTTCTCAAGCAATACAAACAGTGATTTAAGGCAGGTATATGAGGGTGCACATTTCAATTAGTGTAATAAGCATATTTAAATATAAAATACAGAATACAGAAGTGTATAAAGTGCTAACAGTGCAAAATTGTTGTCCAATCCACACAATGACATTGTTAAAGTGCATCAAAATTTATAAAATGTACAATACATGTAAACATCTAGTTTTACAGTAAATTCAGGCAGAACTATATTAATACAAATAATAATATACAAATAATAATAAAAAGCTGATAATTGTGACTCACCACATGAAATACACTCCACGACGCATCAGCCCACACCAGCTCTCTCGGCGTTCTACCCTAACCACTGTGCATGACAGCAAAAAGACCGTCTAAGGATAGGTTACTAGGTACGCTCATCAAACTGGGTCCAAGCACATGCGAGTTTTAAAAATGCTATAGAGACGCGTCCCTAGCAACCCGCGAATTTGTGGATATAACTTATAAACGTATCGTTCAGATATACAAACTGGCACAGTGAAGAGAAAAAAGGAGTCAGAACTAGAAAGATCCTATATAAAGGATGGACATGTAAGGTCCATCTAAATTTGACTATGTAAATATATAAGACTCTTCATACTAGGGAATACGCTGTCAACATGACAACACATTAAATCCCCGAATATGTAGATTAGAACTTAAGTTAAGAGAACCTCAATTTAACCATTAAAGGGACAGATCGGATCAATAATTTCAAGGAGTGATTTTAATGAACACCAGTAAGCCATGTCAGTACATTTAATAAGTTTGAAAGATATATAGTATATATCAATAAATCCTGCGGTGATGCATAAGTGGAAGTCCTCAGGTGAAGAGTCCATTACAGTGATGTCTCCATGGAAAAAAAGAAAAAGACAAAATATTAAAAATGATTTTCTTTATATGTCCACACTAGATAATACATAGTAATAGAGTGATCTATAATGTAGAAAAACCATATCTTATTCAAATTGACAAATGTTTTAATAATATTGCCATTCTGTTTTACCTACACAGGGACGAGTTGAGAAACCCTAAAACTTTCGGGGCAAACCATTCATTTACCTCAAACTACCTAGTTTAAAGTCCACATTTAGACCATGTGGTCTCAATGTGCCTAAATGGTGAATCCAATCGATCTCCTTTCATTTTAATAGGACGACACTATCACCCCCCCCCCAGTCAATACATAGGGGTACATGGTTTTTTATTTTCTAACAGAAAAATGTAAAGTGATTTTCAAATCTCAGAAAGTGATGGCACATCAATAGGATATGCCAACACCTTCTGATCGGTGGGGATCCGACTTCCGGGACACCCCCATTCTTGAAAATAAAGGGTCATAGTGTTCGTTTAGCCTGCTGGAAACTGCGATACAACTTAATTCCAGTGAATGGGGCTGTTTTGAATTTTCCTATACAGCCGGTGGCCAGAGTGCCAATGTACAGTAAACATTTTTTAAACTAAACTTAATTCTAAGGACCAGTGGGGGTCTTGGCAATTGACTTCCCACAGACCAGAAAGTGATGGCAATATGATGGGAATACCCATTTAATGCCACCTATGACGGGAATAAACTTGTATGACATATTTCTGCAACTGGTTGATTGCTGAATTTATCATAGTGGAAAAAGGAAGCATAGCATTTCCAAATGATGAAAATGTGGTAAGTACTGGGATTTCACTTTCTTTGTGAGGGCCCTCTTTGGGTTACTTTTTTACTTATGTCTTGTTATGTGTGTATTTTATATTGTCGCCGTTTTTCCAGCCTAAGTTTAGTAATAAAGCATTTTTGCATATTTGAAATATTCATACCTTATGGCTTTTTTGTTGATACCTTCCTATTGGTTTCATTGATGTATTTTTGGGTTTCACAATACTCAATTACTTTATAGTTCCACCAAGGGATTTTTTTCTCTCTGGCTTTGTAGGTTTATTTTAAAGCTGTATCATGTTGATAAATGAGCCCAAAATGTCTTTCATACCTGGAATACAACATGACAATAAAGGAGAGATTAGTATGTCTGAAGAAAATCGGACAATATGCCTCAAGTGATTTTTATAACCTCCTTTGTGAAGATCTGAGATCAGCTATTCAGACTTTATGTCTTACATTTCAGTATGTTTTACTTTTGTCTCAGCCTGACAACCTCAATAACACCTTACACTTCCCTTTATAATATCATTTATATACTACTGACAAAAAACATGTAATTTATACTGCGATTTCACATGTATAAAGGAACATGATTCTCTGCCCTGTACATTACCTTAAATTTCCAGTGCCCAAGGCAACGTAAGGTAATGCCTTCTATAAGGTCACACATTTCTCACATAAAATCATTTGTTATTCTAAGTGTTAATGTTAGAAAAAATATCCTCTTAAATGTTCTAAGATGTTTATGCATGCATTTATTTTACATACCCCATTTTTAGATGTTCCAATGTCCCAATAATTATTATACGAGAGGCACAGTTTTGCACATGCTCCACAGCCATGCCTTCTTCATACATTACTGTCCGCTCCTTCCCTCTGCTCTCTGTTCTCCTCTCTGTGCTAGAGTATATATTAGCTAACAGGTAGTTGATGAAACCTACATCAGCTAATATCGTAAGTCCCTATATGATTTACCAGTGGGACTAAGGTGGAGACAGGGACACTGAAACATAAACCCATGAGTATTTTTTTTCACTTCTGTTTTGAAGCCAGCAAGAGAACAGCTTTGAGATTTACTGGTAGATCACAATCTGTTATTTGAAAAAGCACTCCAGGGAATTATTCCCCTCCCCCACTCTAACATTTAGTAAAATATAGTGTAATGTTGTGTATTTGCTTACCTGGTGCTCTATATTACCCATAGCTGCCCTGTTGTGGGCTGCCCGGGGGTCACGTGATCTTCATTCTGACTATCTGAATCCTACAGTGTCTGCTGTAGAAACCGGTAGTGAGTGTCTCAATGCAAGTCTATAAGAGCCTCGATGTGAGTCTCATAGACTTGCATTGAGAGATTGACCGATGGTTTCTACAGCAGAAGATATAGGATTCAGAGGTCAGAAAGAAGATCACGTGACTCCCAGTCTGAAGCGGCTACGGGGAAGGTAGAGAACCAAGTAAGCCAATACACAACATTACACTTAGTTTCACTAAATGTTAAAGGGCAGATCTGGGCGGAAAAATAATCCACTGGAGTTCTTCTTTAAGTAATTATAAATATGATTTGTTTTGCAAGAGATGTGATCATTGGACATTTATTATTTAAAGAGCTTTTAAAAAAGGAAGCAGAAGAAAAGTAAAATATTCGAATAAACTGTCAGCAGTCCATTAAGAGGAAAAGATTAGTAAATAGGATATATGGAAATTACTGAATTGGCTGTTTTTATACGTTTTACTATCTATAATGGAGGTTGACAATGCATTATGCATGCACAACCACCTCTCCATCTCCACCTAGACCCCCATGGATCAAACATTTCTGACATATTCAATAGTTATATTGTAAATGTCTGTGATGGAAAAATCCTGTTAAAGAGTCAATAGTTTGGTTGTGTCACGTTGGGTACATGGACCCACTGGGCCGTACCGCCTTGGCGGTATGGCAGCTGGCCAACAGGACACAGGTCACAGTCTATAGTTCATATAGGTGTACCTGTGGTAGCTTAGACAGTAGCAAGACAGGCTTGGCTGGGACTTAGGCAGCAGGCAGACACCAGGAGTGGTGAAGCAGGACAGGCATTGTACTCAGCGCAGTACGACTCCAACTCAATACGTGACTTGACCAGGATAGCACGGGATACAGGTTACAGGTAGCAGGAACTGGAAACACTGGGAACAGGAAAACACTTTGGAGACCATTTGCATAGACAGACTAGGGTAACAACAACAAAGCTCAGGCAAGGCAGGAAGGGGCTGGGCCCCTCTTATAGTCCAGGGTGCTAATGGGCTAATTTGGCACTTTAACTCAGGTGTGCGCGCTGGCCCTTTAAGAGAGGGCATGAGCGTGTGCACGCACCCTACGGGAACTAGCCGGGAGAAACGGAAGTGGGGACCAGCGCTCACGGATCCATGGCTGCGGCCGTCAGAAGGTGAGTGAGCCTGATGGCCCGCGGCCATGGGCATGACAGGTTGCACTGCTGTGGAGGAGGGTGAGAGAGATCTGGATCTGCTTTATTTATTGTCTGGACAAAGAGCAGTTTACATGGCTGCTACAGAGACTATACACTGAAATATTGATCAAATAAAATGTAGGATCTCGTGGATTTGTATGGTACTAAGAAATAGTTACTATACAATTTGCATCTGTCGATTAAAGGGAAACTCTGGGGAAAATCATAGTTTTCTATAAAGTATCAATAATCATGATGTCTGATGCTGCTATTGTTTATTGTAGGTTTCTGAGTAATAAAATATCATACAGAATGTGTCTGGGCCATTGCATAGGAACAATCCAGGAATGCAATGGGTGACAACCACAAATCTAAGCCTTGGGTATTCTACAGTCACTATCTCTCCATGGCTGCTTTTTGCTTCCTGTAGATGATGTAAGGCTCTTATCAATATCTGCCACTTCCTTCTGTGGGCAGCAGTTTGCCTGCTGCTTGTGACATGCATGCTGCTGCAAAGATCACAGTCCTCACCCCTCTCCTGTGCCTTTTCTGTGACCTGGAACTGTGTCTGATCACAATTTAGAATGATCCAGATAACTTTAGCTTTTTATATCTGTGAAATGGCCAAACCTCACTTTGCGATTCCTAGGCAAGACCTCATAAATTAAACACAGCTTCTGAGTGCAGACAGTAATTTCCACAATCAAGATGATGGAAATAATCTTGATTATTATGTTTAAAATATCAAGTTAGGGGTTGCATGGAGACAATAGAAGAACACTATGGGCTGGATTAGGGGGTACTGAGAATGTTTGCATATGTCAGCTAGAATTTCTCTGTAAGGTCCCATTCACATCGCGTTTCTGCTATCTGCCGAGCGTATAAGTTTTTAAACACTAAAAAAGTATTGAAACGTATAGACTATAATGGGTCAAACGTAGACCAAAATAGCATCTGTTTGGTCTGTGTTGGTCATGGTTTATGTTGGGATACTGTTTTTTGGAAAGTACTTGAAAGCCTAGTCTGCTACACTATTCTGTACTTCAAAAAAACGTATACGCGACATAACATTTTTTTAGCATTGATCTCAATGGACGACGTATGCAAACGTAATGCTATAAGTTTATATCCGTTTACATACAGTAAATCTATCAGTTTTTTTACTTTTTTGTATTATTTTTAGGTGAAAAACAGACAGAAACGTATACCGACGTATGAGTATATGCTAAACGTACACACTATAAAAAAAACACTGATGTAAGCAGAAAATGGTACACGTTTGTATAAGTTTTCAATGGTCCATATTTTTATAAAACACGTATACGCTCAGCGGATAGCACAAACGTGATGTGAATGGGGCCTCAGTTGTGGAATGTCCTCCCCCAGGACGGAAAGATGTTTATCGCATAATCAATAGCATCACAGTAACTTTATAGTTTAGTGAGAATGTTATTACATGTTGGTGGCTATGGAATCTGTAGTTATTCAAGTATTTAGTTGCCAAACTATGAGAGGAAAACAATGGTCATCAATGCCAGCCTTCCTCCTCTCTCATAGATAACAGATGCTGTAAATGGCACCCGTCTTCTAGTGATGCCTCTGAGAAGACCAGAAGATGGGAATTCAGTTAACATATGGCTGCTGTCCATTATTTTTCAATCATAGGACGGTTTAACATGGCTGGAATATGGACACATTTTAGCTTCCATATTATGGGCACAGCACCCAAAACCCTATGGCTCGACTAAACCAAACACTGTAGAGCCCTATGGTCCAAACGTAGTAATTGTAATACGGACACTAAAATGAGGCAGTAATAAAGCTGTGTGCCACCAGCCTAACTCAGAGAGATAATGTGATTCCTTATTATATCAGATTTGAACCTTCACTTTATATTCTGCTAAGTATACCAGCACTACAACCAGATAGAACTCAAGTACCACCCAAGTACCAGACTGATTCTAAGAATGTATCATTGTTATTGTAATGTAAGCAGCAGATGAATAGTCTGGCATCACTGGCAATGATTGATTTACTGTGTTGCTTATGCCTTGCCATTTTATCTCTACTTAAAGAATATTGCTAAGAATGAAAAACGCATTCCACGTTTTATATATTTGGGAAGTGAGTAAATCCTCAATTTTTTCCCATAAATTTTACGTGAATTTCTTAATTTGCTATAGTTCCCGAGTCACAGTTTACGTCAACAGTGCTTGACTGTCTGGTAATTGTCATTAAATGCCATACACTTGGCTCTTCAAATGCACAAATAAAAGCTGTTCTGTTATCCATGATGAATCAACAACAGGCTCCATTGATCCATTGTTGAATGGAGGTGGTCGCTAATAGCAGTCTGTTTCCACAGGGAAGGTGTTGGCGGGATATCAGTAAAGTTCACAAACATTTCTAAGCACTTTACACTCTGCTTCCCTCACTAAAATAATTATTTGTTTCTCAGCTTGTTGCTGGTTAAATCAAAGCCTCCCACGCCTCAGAAACAATGCTAGAAGAGCTCAGAAAACGAATGATGGCACTTGCTTGCTGTTAAAAGAAGCTAAGCAAACTATGGCAACTGTCTATCTATCCAGCCAGCTATCCATCTGTATTTCTAGGATATAGCACTTTACAATGCCTCTACTATGTAACTGGAGGGAGTAGTCATGGAGTGGGCCAAATAGGTGTCTAGAAAGCTGTCTATGCAGAAATGATATTCTGGATTGGGTTGCATCATGTTTAGGGACCTATGTAGCACATCTAACAATCCAAAACATTAAGTAAGCCATATGCACACTGCCTTATTACAGATCTGCGTGGATTTGTAATACGGCGCCAATGGAATAAAATGGCCCATACTGTACCTTTGTGTGCCACATGTCCTGATGGATTCAACGTATTATGGTGCTACATGGTATCTATAATGCAGAAACTACCTGAAGCTACACAGCATCCCCTATAGCGCAAGGAGATTTTTCATCATCTTAAGGGGTATTCCCATCTCAGACATTTATATTTACAGGATATGCCAAAAATGTCCGATAGATGCGGGTCCGATCTCTGGGACACACACTTAGAACAGAGCCCACTGACCCATGTCCTACCTTCTGCTGCTGTCGCTGATTTTCCAGAAACAGTCGATCGTGCTTTGCTAATGTTTATGCTGTATGTTTCTTAAGCAATTTGGGGCAGGTTGGGGCTTACTCTTAGTCTGACAACATAAAAAGGGATTGTTGGTTCCTTGACCTAGTGAAGTAAGTCATAAATAGGGATTGTTGGTTCTCTGACCTAGTTTAGTCGATAAACGAGCTCTGATCTGCAATAAAGCACATTGATCGGCGCTCATTTAGCTCCATTTACATAGAACAGTCATTGTACTGTATGGGGATGAACTGGACCGTGTGCTCCCACACAATTAAGATAATTTTTGGCAGCAGATCTCCCTGTTTACTAGGGGAGTTGGGCTGCCAACAATGATAATTTTTACTGCCGCATTAAAAGATGCTACCGTGTTTTCCCGAAAGTAAGACAGTGTCTTACTTTCTTTTTATCCCCAAAAGCCCCACTATGTCTTACTTTCGGGGTATGTCTTATATTGGAAAAAAATTGTCAAAAGATAAAGTTCCTACTTACCGAGAACTTCCCGGCCGTTGCCTTGGTGACGCGTCCTTGGTGACGCGTCCTTGGTGACGCGCCTCTCTTGACATCGGGCCCCACCTCCCTGGATGACGCGGCAGTCCAAGTGACCGCTGCAGCCTGTGATTGGCTGCAGCCTGTGCTTGGCCTGTGATTGGCTGGAGCTGTCACTTGAACTGAAGTGTCATCCCGGGAGGTCGGACTGCAGGAAGGAGACAGGAGTAATCGGTAAGTTAGAACTTAGATTTTTTTTTACAGGGATTTTGGGATCGCAAGTCACTGTCCATGGTGCTGAAACAGTTTAACTCTTTCAGCACAATGCACAGTGAATGTCTTCCGACGTCGCGGACGGGAAATTTTTTGGCCGGGTTCGGCCAAAACGAGTTTGGCCGAACCCGGTGAAGTTAGCTTCGGTTGTCGGGGTTCGCTCCTCGCAAAGACACTCCGTTTGGATGCTTGGAAACAGAAAAGCACGTGGTGCTTTTCTGTTTCCATTCATCCTTTTGACAGCTGTTGAGCTTCCGTGCGACCTGCCTGGTTTTCACGCACCCATTGACTTCAATGGGTGCGTGATGCGTGAAATTACCGTATTTTAAGCAGGAGGCGGCATTGACAAGTGCAGGGGACGGCGCGGTGACGTATGGAGAGGGGGGCGGCGCGGCGGTGGGGAAGAGGCGGCAATACCCCGGTGTTTCACCCAAAAGTAAGACATATGTCTTACTTTCGGGGTACGGCTTATATTAGCCGACCCCCCTGAAACCCCCGATACGTCTTACAATCGGGGGTGTCTTACTATCGGGGAAACACGGTATCATCCGATAAACAAGCATTTGCTCATTTGTCGGCTGATCGCTGGGCCCATTACACAACACGAGCGTTTCATTCCTCCGATCATCAGCCTTGTAAACGGCCTTAAGTGACACAGAAGTATCTTTAGTACTTCGACAAATATGATCTTCTATTGTAAATTAAGTCCATTTTCCCTTTTTTTAAGGGCTCATAATGGCGAGTGTGTATCACATCCGTGTGATGGCCATTTAAACAACGGCCGTCACACGCACTCATTTATTTCAATAGGGCCATACACACAGCCGTTGTTTTAACGGGGGTGTAAAGGGTCCGAGAAAAAATAGGGCGTGTCCTATTTTTTTTGCACCTCACGCATAGACTCTAGTCTATGGGGGATGCATGATAACGCGTCCCACACGGCTGCAGCACAGGTGCACCTCGGATGTGAAAAACTGTAGTCTTTCACGTCCGAGGTTAGCCACGTTCATGTGAATGTAGCCTTAATGTATTTTTAATCTCTGATAGCACTTTTTTTTAGATAGAAATTGAGACAGGACTTATACACATGTTTTCTAAATGATAACGACAATAAGGATTTGTATACATTAGCTTTTATCTTTCCAGACCGTTTTGCTTTTTACATTATGTGTTGCAGTTTCTGTGGTTCAGTGGTGTTTCCATCAGCGCTCCATGAATTAAAGGTGAACTGTCATCACACTTTAGTTTGATCTTACCAAAAAATATCAGATCACAACGTGTGTAACATGGCACCAAAAATATTTAAGAATCTTACGTTTTGGCTTTACATTCTGTACTCTCAAGTAGATTAGACTACATTCACTCATAGTGGAAGTGGTGAACAAATATGCTTCCACATTGAGACATTTCTGTAAAACCAATAAAATATTAGGTTGATATAACATTGGAAGACACAATTTTTTTTTAAGCGCTGAAGGACACCACCTATTTTGGGCCTCCAGAATGAAGCTATTTTTTGGGTTTATGCATTTCCGGATTCTGAGAGCCATAACTACTTTCTTGTGAACGAAGCAATATGAGGGGTTGTTCTTTGCAAGATGAGTTTTAGTTTTCATGGGCACCATTTTGGGTTACATACAACTTATTTATTAACTTTAATTAACATGTTAACTTTATTCTACAAGTCTTAAATGATTGCAGCAATACCAAATATACAGTTTGGGCGAGAAGAGATTAAAAAGCAGTTACAGGATTTCTTCCTAAAACTGCCTCTAAGGAAACTATCATAGTACAGTCATTGTGGATTTTACATTTGTTTGTAATTAAGAAAATTTGTTATTAACCCCTTCCCGACATTTGTCGTATGGATACGTCATGGAAAGTCAGTGCTTCCCGCATTTTGCTGTATCCATATGACAAATGGTGGACACCGGCTCAGAAGCTGAGCTGGTGCCATCAGCGCCGGATGTCAGCAGTGTATTACAGCTGACATCCGGCTGTAATAGAAATACAGGAAGAAAAAACGGGATACACAGCGCTGCTTAATAAGATAGGTTTAATGACGATAATTGCTACGCGTTTCGATACCGGACCGGCATCTTCATCAGGCATATCATGAGAGTAGTAAAAAAACACACATATATATACACAAAAGTACAAGTGAAAAGTAAGTTCATTGGACCAGTTCAGACCAGCCTCCTGGCCAAAAACCGCCAAAACCTGCAGGTCAAAGTTCAGAAATGTCAGAAAAAATAAAAACAGTAAACAGTAAAAATGAGGTGAATAAAAGTCACAAATGGGTTGCTAGCAGATAATGAATGACATAAAATGACATAAAAGGCCACATTTGTTACAGTAACTAGACGAACCAGGGGGTTCCGTTCAGTCACAAGGCAGCAGGGAAATGCTGCACTCAATGCAAACAGTATGTTGTTCATAAAGAAGTTTTATTTGTGGTATGTGGAAGGAATAAGTAGTCTGAAAGTTGTCAAGGGGATAGTGAGATATTGCAATGTCAAAAAAACTGTACGAGATCATTCATAACGCGCATACTGGCGCGTTGTCATGGCAACCATAAACAAATGCATGCCGGAAGAGAGGGGAAATGAGTTGGAACGCATGGTGAAGCGCAAAGAGCGCAAGGGGGAAGTTATACACAAGGGCAAATTGAGCCAGCAAATAGCTGGAGCATATCTGATAATTATATCATAAATACAGCTAATAGACATACTTGTAATGGTGTGTGCTGTATATATTTGTAAAAAATGACGGAATAAAACTAATAATGATAAAATATGAGATATATCTATAACCTCAACATCGGATAGCTCTGGAAATATTAGTGCATATATAAATCTCAATGTGGATAGTACAATGCAAAAATGGAAGAAATATATGAAAATTTAAAATTAGGTTAGTATAGACCTTAAGAAACACCATATCAAATAAAATTAATAATTAATACACCATCGAAGAAATTAATAATTAATAAAAAATCAATAGAATTAATAATTAATAGGCTGTCCATAGAATTGATAAATTACAACACATGAAAAAAATGTTTGACATTAATCCAAAGCGGACTCCGTAATATCATTAAGGCCATTAGGAAATAAGGTCGCCAATTTATATATCCAAAAATTTTCTCTTTGCTTTAATCTAATAAATCTATTAGATATATCAAGGGGTATTTTTTCAATGGGAGTCACAGTGATAGAATCAAAATTGCATTTATGTTCAATGGCACAGTGGCGGGACACGCTATGTTTTTCGAACCCAGTCCTAACATTAAATCTATGTTTATTGACTCTACATCTAAGGGTTTGGGTGGTACGACCCACATATTGTCGATTGCACGCGCATTGCAACAGGTAGATAACGTAGTCACTACCACAGTTGAGAAAACTTTTTATCGGAAAACTTTCATTCGTAGTTATGGAAGTGAAGTGCGTTTTTTTGTTTGAAATGTTTAGACAACAGAGACATCTGGATTTGCCACAACGATACGACCCGTTAATGATTAATGATGTTTTTGGAGGGTCTTGGGTGATTTTATGCAGTTTGCTCGGCGCTATCATGTTTCTTAAAGTTTTTGCCCTTCTATATGTGATCCTAGGCCTAATGGGAAGGATACTTTTCATGTATTGGTCATTTTTTAGAATGTGCCAGTGCTTTAGAAGTATAGAATTAATTAATTTACTCCCTTTATGAAAGGTAGTGATAAAATTACAATTAAAATCAGTTGGTTTCACAACTGCCCGGGATGTGGGGTTGATACATTCAGATTGTGTTAGCGCCTTTGCTCTAGATTCTGCTCCCTTGATCAAACTAGTTGGAAAGTTTTTTTGTTTAAATCTTTTTTTCAAAATATTACATTCAACGGAGAAATCTTTATCGCTAGGGCAATTTTTTCTTATTCATTTGAATTGGCCAAATGGTACATTTTTTAGCCATGGACGGTAATGTGCACTTTTAAAATCTAGATAGCTGTTAACGTCAACTCCTTTAAAATGTGTCTTAGTACTTAAGAGGCGGCCATTTTTTTCAATTGTTAGGTCTAAAAAATCTATTCGTTCAAGAGACGAAGTATGCGTAAGTGTAATACCAAAATTGTTATTATTGAGGTGGCTTACCCAATCTAAAATTACAGTTGAATTGCCTTTAATGATGAAAAAAAGGTCATCTATATAGCGTTTATAGAAAATAATATTTTCCTTGAAATTATGGTCACCGTATATATAAAGGTCTTCAAAGGCCCCCATGTACAGGTTAGCGTACGATGGGGCAAATCTTGACCCCATCGCACAGCCCTTTACCCCAGACAAGTAAAGGGCTGTGCGATGGGGTCAAGATTTGCCCCATCGTACGCTAACCTGTACATGGGGGCCTTTGAAGACCTTTATATATACGGTGACCATAATTTCAAGGAAAATATTATTTTCTTTAAACGCTATATAGATGACCTTTTTTTCATCATTAAAGGCAATTCAACTGTAATTTTAGATTGGGTAAGCCACCTCAATAATAACAATTTTGGTATTACACTTACGCATACTTCGTCTCTTGAACGAATAGATTTTTTAGACCTAACAATTGAAAAAAATGGCCGCCTCTTAAGTACTAAGACACATTTTAAAGGAGTTGACGTTAACAGCTATCTAGATTTTAAAAGTGCACATTACCGTCCATGGCTAAAAAATGTACCGTTTGGCCAATTCAAACGAATAAGAAAAAATTGCACTAGCGATAAAGATTTCTCCGTTGAATGTAATATTTTGAAAAAAAGATTTAAACAAAAAAACTTTCCAACTAGTTTGATCAAGGGAGCAGAATCTAGAGCAAAGGCGCTAACACAATCTGAATGTATCAACCCCACATCCCGGGCAGTTGTGAAACCAACTGATTTTGATTGTAATTTTATCACTACCTTTAATAAAGGGAGTAAATTAATTAATTCTATACTTCTAAAGCACTGGCACATTCTAAAAAATGACCAATACATGAAAAGTATCCTTCCCATTAGGCCTAGGATCACATATAGAAGGGCAAAAACTTTAAGAAACATGATAGCGCCGAGCAAACTGCATAAAATCACCCAAGACCCTCCAAAAACATCATTAATCATTAACGGGTCGTATCGTTGTGGCAAATCCAGATGTCTCTGTTGTCTAAACATTTCAAACAAAAAAACGCACTTCACTTCCATAACTACGAATGAAAGTTTTCCGATAAAAAGTTTTCTCAACTGTGGTAGTGACTATGTTATCTACCTGTTGCAATGCGCGTGCAATCGACAATATGTGGGTCGTACCACCCAAACCCTTAGATGTAGAGTCAATAAACATAGATTTAATGTTAGGACTGGGTTCGAAAAACATAGCGTGTCCCGCCACTGTGCCATTGAACATAAATGCAATTTTGATTCTATCACTGTGACTCCCATTGAAAAAATACCCCTTGATATATCTAATAGATTTATTAGATTAAAGCAAAGAGAAAATTTTTGGATATATAAATTGGCGACCTTATTTCCTAATGGCCTTAATGATATTACGGAGTCCGCTTTGGATTAATGTCAAACATTTTTTTCATGTGTTGTAATTTATCAATTCTATGGACAGCCTATTAATTATTAATTCTATTGATTTTTTATTAATTATTAATTTCTTCGATGGTGTATTAATTATTAATTTTATTTGATATGGTGTTTCTTAAGGTCTATACTAACCTAATTTTAAATTTTCATATATTTCTTCCATTTTTGCATTGTACTATCCACATTGAGATTTATATATGCACTAATATTTCCAGAGCTATCCGATGTTGAGGTTATAGATATATCTCATATTTTATCATTATTAGTTTTATTCCGTCATTTTTTACAAATATATACAGCACACACCATTACAAGTATGTCTATTAGCTGTATTTATGATATAATTAGCAGATATGCTCCAGCTAACTTCCCCCTTGCGCTCTTTGCGCTTCACCATGCGTTCCAACTCATTTCCCCTCTCTTCCGGCATGCATTTGTTTATGGTTGCCATGACAACGCGCCAGTATGCGCGTTATGAATGATCTCGTACAGTTTTTTTGACATTGCAATATCTCACTATCCCCCTGACAACTTTCAGACTACTTATTCCTTCCACATACCACAAATAAAACTTCTTTATGAACAACATACTGTTTGCATTGAGTGCAGCATTTCCCTGCTGCCTTGTGACTGAACGGAACCCCCTGGTTCGTCTAGTTACTGTAACAAATGTGGCCTTTTATGTCATTTTATGTCATTCATTATCTGCTAGCAACCCATTTGTGACTTTTATTCACCTCATTTTTACTGTTTACTGTTTTTATTTTTTCTGACATTTCTGAACTTTGACCTGCAGGTTTTGGCGGTTTTTGGCCAGGAGGCTGGTCTGAACTGGTCCAATGAACTTACTTTTCACTTGTACTTTTGTGTATATATATGTGTGTTTTTTTACTACTCTCATGATATGCCTGATGAAGATGCCGGTCCGGTATCGAAACGCGTAGCAATTATCGTCATTAAACCTATCTTATTAAGCAGCGCCGTGTATCCCGTTTTTTCTTCCTGTATTTCTACTATTTTGGCAACCCCTTGGGAGTTTGCGTTGGGATTGGCAGCAGCTTCTCTACTACGAATTACATGCCGGTAATTCACAACCTTGGAGGTGAGCATATATTGTTTTTTCTCCGCGCATTATTTATTGATACCGCAAGTTTGGCGCCGTGTTCTTTTTTTGTTTCACTTCAATCCGGCTGTAATGGCAGGGACCGAAATTAGCTTCGATCCCCGCCATTAACCCCTTAATTTCAGAGGTCAAAAGCGATCGCTGCATTTAAGTTGTTTGCAGCTCATCGGCACCCCAGCAATCAAATTGCAGGGGTTCTGGTGGATGCAATGGCAACCAGAGTCCTAATACTGGCCTCCCTGTCTGCCTAGCATGGAAGCCATCAGGCCCCGCCCATATGCGGAGCCTGAAAGGCTTCCATAGCCGACAGCAAGATGGTGCCAGCTCAGAAGCTGGGCCGGCGTCATCAGCGGTGGATGTCAGCTGTATGTTACAGCTGACATCCACCTGTAATGGCAGGAACCGGAGCTAGCTCCGATTCCTGACATTAACCCCTTAGATGGAGTGATCGAAAGCGATCGCTGCATCTTAGTGGTTGGATTCACCGCCTGAAAGAACGATTAAAAATAGTTTATTATTAGAATGATAAAAAGTATGTCTCAACCAGCCACTATTTCCAGAACCAGGCAAAAGCAAGTGATTAGCGACAAGAGAGGTGTACCGGAGTGAATGAAGTTTCTCTAACACTCCAGGACCAACCTTCCCTGCTTATTGTATAATATTTCGCTACACCCTTGCCAATAGGTAACAATCTATCCAGATCCTACGCGTTTCAGCAACACACACAAGGTGATGCCTCATCAGGGATTCCTAGATAATGATTCTTATTGTATTGTTAAATTTCAAACACTGGATAGCACTGTACATGTGCTGATTTTAGCCTCCAGACGCGTGTACGGCTCTGATACACTGACCGCACACACGCCCGGAAAGCTCCAGGCTTATACGATTGAGAGCCCGCCCTCACTCCAGTCGTCACCGGGGCAGACCGCCAATCCGCATGCAACACGACACCTTGTGATGTGCCGGAGGCGGCGCCACACGATCCAGACAACCAATGAGGGTACCTGGACGACCAAAGCGTCCATAGTTACTAGGGGACGCTAAACGCGGCTCCTGTACTACCATCTACATCAACCAACAAAGAACAAATGTCCCTCCTATCACACATAACACCGTCCCCAAACAAGCGGGGCAGTGTGAGGTGGAGGAGAATTGTATCACGGGAGCCGTCAGAGAAAGACTGACTCCCAGTGATTACATTGTTGCCTAGCAACTTGCCGTCACCTTACTAGCCAGGGGTCTAATCTCAGATACAATATGGGTATAGCCCATTATACCGCAGGCATCACGCACAGGGGTCCTGTACGAGTCCCCTCCCAAACAGAGAAGGAAGGGCGCCCGGCGGAGACTAACTCCTATCCATAGTCGCTCCCCTCATCTCCAATGGGAGGCACAATATGTAAAGATGCAGTGTTAAAGGGAGATATAGGGGTCAGCATGTGGATATCAATCCAGCCATACGATCACGATAAATCGCAATATAAAACGCATGGTGTGAACAGGGACAGAAATACCAATATCAGTCAATATGCAGTATTATCAGGGACATCTTGGGATCAGCCCAAAGATACGTAGCCAGCGATGGAAATCATTATAATAATCACAATTTGTCGCAATAAAAAGCACAATGTAACTAGAGAAAACAGGAATAGGAGATTTGCTCATTAAGGCCATGGGGATTTATGGTCTGCATCCTAAATATCCATTCAGCCTCTTTTTGTAATATTTTCTTGTCTAGATCCCCACCTCTCACGAGGGGTCTGACATGTTCAATTCCCTGAAAACCAAGAGCAGTTACATCCCCATCGTGGCAGTGTCCACCTTCCTTCTGACATCCCCAATATGGTCACGGATCCTTCTCCTAAACTCCCTTTTCGTTTTACCCACGTATTGTAGGCCACATCTACAAGTGATCATGTAAACAATCCCTTTTGTTTTACAGTTAATGTATGACCTGTTGTCAAATGTTTTTCCAGTTTTCATGCTTGTAAAGTTCCTTCTACATATAATGGACACACATGCTTTGCATGTTCCGCATCTGTACGTCCCTTTTAGACTATTATCCAACCAGGTGCTGCACTGTGCCTGTGGTAGTAGATGGTTATGAACCAATCGATCCCTAAGGTTCCACCCCCTCCTATATGTAATCAGCGGGGAGTCTCCTACCAGATCCCCCACATCGGGGTCTGCCTTAAGGATGCCCCAGAAACGTTTGAGAACTTCCCTCACCTCTCTGCTGGCAGAGTCAAAAGTGCCGATAACTCTGATTGACTCTTCCTCCATTATCTTCAGTTTGGGGTTCAGGAGATCGTTCTTGTTGCAACCCAGGGCATTTTGGTATGCCCCTCTCAGTACATCCCTGGGGTATCCCCTGTGTCTGAATCTATTCTCAAGGTCACGTGCAGATACCCTAAAATCCGAGATGGTAGAGCAGTTTCTACGTGCCCTGAGATATTGGCCCTTCGGTATTCCTTTCTTCAGGCTCATTGGGTGCCAGCTTTCCCAGCGCAGTAAACTATTAGTCACAGTCTCTTTGCGGTACATATTCGTCTGTAGCGTCCCTGTGTCTGTTTTAGAGATCATAATGTCCAAGAATGTAATTTTGGTGTCTTGGATTTCAGATGTAAAAAATAGACCCAATTCGTTGGCATTCAGCATCTCCACAAACTCCTGAAAGTCCCCCCTGGTCCCTGTCCACAAAATCAAGATGTCATCTATAAATCTAATCCAGAGTAAAATAAATGCTGACCATTTGTCCATCAAGTCACTGAACACAATCTCCTTTTCCCACCACCCCAGATAAAGGTTGGCAAAGGTAGGAGCACAAGGACTACCCATGGCCACTCCTCTGAGCTGGTGGTAAATCTTCTGATCAAATAAAAAGAAGTTGTGTTCTAAAATAAATCTCAACAGTTCAATGACAAATTTATTATGGGCCTGACAATATCATCATAAAGCCCTCTGACAAAGGGGGGAATATAGTGGTGATGAATCGATCACAATATAGTAAGATGTGTCATGACATCCTTGATGATCGTAATTGTTATGGGGTACTTACTAGCAATCCTACTGCCACCTTTAAAGAAAAACTTTTTGAATATTTCCTAATGGACAAAGGGATACAATATCAGGCCCATAATAAATTTGTCATTGAACTGTTGAGATTTATTTTAGAACACAACTTCTTTTTATTTGATCAGAAGATTTACCACCAGCTCAGAGGAGTGGCCATGGGTAGTCCTTGTGCTCCTACCTTTGCCAACCTTTATCTGGGGTGGTGGGAAAAGGAGATTGTGTTCAGTGACTTGATGGACAAATGGTCAGCATTTATTTTACTCTGGATTAGATTTATAGATGACATCTTGATTTTAGCCATCTACTACCACAGGCACAGTGCAGCACCTGGTTGGATAATAGTCTAAAAGGGACGTACAGATGCGGAACATGCAAAGCATGTGTGTCCATTATATGTAGAAGGAACTTTACAAGCATGAAAACTGGAAAAACATTTGACAACAGGTCATACATTAACTGTAAAACAAAAGGGATTGTTTACATGATCACTTGTAGATGTGGCCTACAATACGTGGGTAAAACGAAAAGGGAGTTTAGGAGAAGGATCCGTGACCATATTGGGGATGTCAGAAGGAAGGTGGACACTGCCACGATGGGGATGTAACTGCTCTTGGTTTTCAGGGAATTGAACATGTCAGACCCCTCGTGAGAGGTGGGGATCTAGACAAGAAAATATTACAAAAAGAGGCTGAATGGATATTTAGGATGCAGACCATAAATCCCCATGGCCTTAATGAGCAAATCTCCTATTCCTGTTTTCTCTAGTTACATTGTGCTTTTTATTGCGACAAATTGTGATTATTATCATGATTTCCATCGCTGGCTACGTATCTTTGGGCTGATCCCAAGATGTCCCTGATAATACTGCATATTGACTGATATTGGTATTTCTGTCCCTGTTCACACCATGCGTTTTATATTGCGATTTATCGTGATCGTATGGCTGGATTGATATCCACATGCTGACCCCTATATCTCCCTTTAACACTGCATCTTTACATATTGTGCCTCCCATTGGAGATGAGGGGAGCGACTATGGATAGGAGTTAGTCTCCGCCGGGCGCCCTTCCTTCTCTGTTTGGGAGGGGACTCGTACAGGACCCCTGTGCGTGATGCCTGCGGTATAATGGGCTATACCCATATTGTATCTGAGATTAGACCCCTGGCTAGTAAGGTGACGGCAAGTTGCTAGGCAACAATGTAATCACTGGGAGTCAGTCTTTCTCTGACGGCTCCCGTGATACAATTCTCCTCCACCTCACACTGCCCCGCTTGTTTGGGGACGGTGTTATGTGTGATAGGAGGGACATTTGTTCTCTACCCAGTTCTTTGTTGGTTGATGTAGATGGTAGTACAGGAGCCGCGTTTAGCGTCCCCTAGTAACTATGGACGCTTTGGTCGTCCAGGTACCCTCATTGGTTGTCTGGATCGTGTGGTGCCGCCTCCGGCACGTCACAAGGTGTCGTGTTGCATGCGGATTGGCGGTCTGCCCCGGTGACGACTGGAGTGAGGGCGGGCTCTCAATCGTATAAGCCTGGAGCTTCCCGGGCGCGTGTGCGGTCAGTGTATCAGAGCCGTACACGCGTCTGGAGGCTAAAATCAGCACATGTACAGTGCTATCCAGTGTTTGAAATTTAACAATACAATAAGAATCATTATCTAGGAATCCCTGATGAGGCATCACCTTGTGTGTGTTGCTGAAACGCGTAGGATCTGGATAGATTGTTACCTATTGGCAAGGGTGTAGCGAAATATTATACAATAAGCAGGGAAGGTTGGTCCTGGAGTGTTAGAGAAACTTCATTCACTCCGGTACACCTCTCTTGTCGCTAATCACTTGCTTTTGCCTGGTTCTGGAAATAGTGGCTGGTTGAGCCATACTTTTTATCATTCTAATAATAAACTATTTTTAATCGTTCTTTCAGGCGGTGAATCCAATTTAACATTATTGAACGACACTTGGTATCAAATATACAGTGAATCATTCATCTTAGTGGTTGCTAGCAGATTGGCAGCCCTTCCACGCAATCAGGGCCACCAACTGCTGCTATGACAACAGGAGGCCTAACAATGGCCTCCTGCGCTGCCATTACGGAAGCCGATTAGTCCCCGCCGGGAGGCGAAGCCTAATTGGCTTGATGTCAGGGCCACCAACTGCTGCTATGGAACAGGAGGCCTAACAATGGCCTCCTGCTCTGCCATTACGGAAGCCGATTAGTCCCCGCCGGGAGGCGAAGCCTAATTTGCTTGATGTTAGTGAATGACTGACAGATATAATAGATTGTACTACATAAGTAGTGCAATGTATTAGAAAAAAAAAATCAGACAGTTGGACATTCAAGTCCCCTAGTGGGACTTGAAGAAAAGTGTAAAAAAAAAGTATAAAAAAGTGTAAAAAAAAAAGTTTTAAAACATATAATAAAAGTATCAAGTAATAAAATAAAACACAATCGCCCTTTTCCCTTATCAAGTCCTTTATTATTATTTAAAAAATTAAATAAACCATGCGTATTTGGTATCGCCACGACCGTAACGGCCTTACGCGGTGAACAGCGTAAAAAAAACCTGTAAAAATCAATACCAGAATTTCTGTTTTTTGGTCACTTTGCCCTACAAATATTGGAATAAAAAGTGATCAAAAAGTCGCATGTTTCCAAAAATGGTTCCTATATAAACTATAGCTCGTCTCGCATAAAACATGCCCTCCATAAAGCTCCATCGATGAAAAACTTAAAACGTTATGGTTCTCACAACATGGCGAAAAAATACATTCTTTTTACAAAAGTAATTTTATTGTGCAAAAAGTTGTAAAACATAAAAAAGTGCTATAAATTAGGTATTTTCGGAATTGGACTGACCCGCAGAATAAAGTTAACAAGTAGTTTAGAACGCATGGTGAACGCTATATAAAAAAAAAAAAAAAAAAAACAGGCTAAAAGGTGATCAAAATGTCGCATGTACCCCAAAATGGTACCAATAAAAACTACAGCTCATCCCGCAAAAAAACAGCCCTCATACCACTACGTCTATGAAAAAATAAAATTAGTTAAGGCTCCAATAAGTCAGGAAATAAAAAATATGCAGTTGTGCATGCCCGAGGGGAAGATTTCTTCTGTTTCAAGAGGCAAATGATCAAGGCCCTAAAATTAGGGAGCCAGGAACGGGGGGGGGGGGGTTTCTGCTGAAAGCGAGGGCGCCCTTAAAATACCAGGACAACACTTCCCAGCAAAATTCCCCAAACTGCAAAGGTGCGGAGTGTGGACCAAAAGGGGGATAAGGAAGGACATTTATCAGTGATACACCGGCCTGTGCAGAAAGGAATGAGTCACAGCGTAACACACATCTATGGATTATTTTACCCCATTATTATACCCCCTGACTATGCCCCTGATGTACTCTGCCCGGCTTACTTGTGGCCCCACATTCTAATCAGAAACACCAGCAATACTCAAACAAAACTACTACCAAGCAAATCCACGCTCCAAAAGCCAAATGGCGCTCCCTCCCCTCTGAACCCTACAGCGTGCCCAAACAGCTGTTTACTTCCACATATATGGCATCGCCATAACCGGGAGAACCCTTTTTACAATTTTTGGGGTGTGTGTCTCCAGTGGCACAAGCTGGGCACGGCATATTTGCCACTGAAATAGCATATCTAGGGAAAAATTTACATTTTTACTTTGCACCATCCGCAGCGCAATCATTTATGGAAAAGACCTGTAGGGTGAAAATGCTCACTACACCCCTTAATAAATGCCTTGAGGGGGTGCAGTTTCCAAAATGGGGTCACTTCCCAGGGGTTTCTTTTATTATTTCACATCTGAGCCCTGCAATTCTGAACCAAAACTTTGTAAGTCACCAAATTAGGCCTCAATTTTACGTGGTACTCTTTCACTCCTGAGCCCTGTCAAATGTCCAGGCAAAAGATTCGGGCCACATGTAGGGTGTTTCTAAAACCAGGAAACACAGCATAATAATTAGAGAGCTCTTTTGTTATGGGGGCACCACATATTGGCATATCTATGGAAAAAATAAAATTTTCACTCTGCAACATCAAGTGCACACTATTTTCTGCAAAACACCTGCAGGGTTAACGTGCTCACTACACCCCTAGCTGAATACCTTGAGGGGGCAGTTTCCAAAATGTCGTCACTTCTGGGGGGTTTCCACTGTTTTGGTCCCACAGGAGCTTTGCAAATGCAACATAGCGACCAGAAACCAATCCAGCAAAATCTGCACACCAAAAACCAAATGGCGCTCCTTCCCTTCTGAGCTCTGCCGTGTGCCCAAACAGCAGTTTATTACCACATATGGGGTATTGCCGTACTCAGGAGAAATTGCTTTACAAATGTTGTGGTTTTTTTTTCCTTTATTTGTTGAGAAAATTAAAAATTTTAAGCTAAAGTTACGTCTTATTGAAGAAAAAGGATTGTTTTTATTTTCACTGCCCAATTCTAATAAATACTATAAAAAAAACCTGTCGGATCAGAATGCTCACTACACCCCTAGATGAATTCCTCAAGGTGTGTAGTCTCCTAAATGGAGTCACTTTTTGGGTGTTTTCATTGTTTTGTCCCCTCAGGGGCTTTGCAAATGCGACATGGCCTCCGCAAACCATTCCTGCTAAATGTGATCTCCAAAAGTCAAATAGCGCTCTTTCCATTCTAAGCCCTGCCGTGTGTCCAAACAGCCATTTATGACCACATATGGGATATTGTTTTACGCGGAAGAAATTGCTTTACAAATGTTTCAGTGCTTTTTCCCCTTTAGTCCTTGTGGAAATGAAAAACAATTAGCTAAACCTACATTTTCTTTGAAAAAATTTAGATTGAAATTTTCACGGGCCAAATTCCAATAATTTCTGCAAAAAACCTGTGCGGTCAAAATGCTCACTAAGCCTCTAGATAATTTCCTCAATGGGTGCAGTTTCCAAAATGGGGTCACTTGTGGGGGGTTTCCACTGTTTTGTCCCCACAGGGGCTTTGCAAATGTGACATGTCCTCCGCAAACCATTCCTGCTAAATTTGAGCACCAAAAGCCAAATGGCGCTCTTTCCCTTCTAAGCCCTGCTGTGTGTCCAAACAGCTGTTTATGACCACACGTGGGGTATTGTTTTACTCGGGAGAAATTGCTTTACAAATGTTGTGGTGCTTTTTCCCCTTTAGCCCTTGTGAATATGAAAAAAAAATTGGCTAAACCTACATTTTCTTTGAAAAAATGTAGATTTAAATTTTTACTGCCTAATTCCAATAATTTCTGCAATAAACCTGTGCTGTCAAAATGCTCACTATACCCCGAGATCATTTCCTTGAGGTGTTTTTCCCAAATGGGTCACTTTTGGGGGATTTCCACTGTTTTGGCACCGCAAGAGCCCTTCAAACCTGACATGGTGCCTAAAATATATTCTAATTAAAATAAGGCCCCAAAATCCTCTAGGTTCTCCATTGCTTCTCTGGCCGGTGCTTCAGTATATTACCACACTAGGGCCACATGTGGGATATTTCCTAAATCTGTAGAACCTGGGCAATAAATATTGAGTTGTATTTCTCTGGTAAATCTTTCCGTGTTACAAAAAAAAAAATGGATTAAAAATAAAAAAATACAATTTGTAAATTTCCCCTCTATATTGTTTTAATTCCTGTAAAACATCTAAAGGGTTAAGAAACTTTCTAATTGCTGTTTTGAATACGATGAGGGTGACGTTTTTAAAATGGGGTGACTTATTGGGGGTTTCTAATATATAAGGCCCTAAAAGCCACTTTACAACTGAACTGGCCCATGTAAAAATAGACTTTTGAAATTTTCTTAAAAATGTGAGAAATTGCTGTTAAAGTTCTAAACCTTGTAACGTCCTAGAAAAATATAAGGATGTTCAAAAAATGATGCCAATCTAAAGTAGACATATGGGGATGTTAATTAGCAATAATTGTGTGTGGTATAACTGCCTGTCTTACAAGTAGATAGATTTAAATTTAGAAAAATGCAAATTTTCGCCATTTTTCGCAAAATTTGGGTGTTTTTCACAATTAAATACTGAATGTATCGAGCAAAATTTTGCCAGTAACATAAAGTCCAATGTGTCATGAGAAAAAAATCTCAGAATCACTTGGATAGGTAAAAGTATTCCGAAGTTATTACCACATAAAGTGAAACATGTCAGATTTGAAAAATCATGCTCTGTCAGGAAGGTCAAAAGTGGCCAAAGAGAGAAAAGGACAAAAAAATTAAAAAAAACAAACAAACAAAGATAATGTAGGCTATGTTTTTGTTTTTTTTTTAAATACAACATGTCTTAAAAAAAACACCCAGTTTTTAATTGCATAGCATGAATCAAACTTATCAAAACAATCCCATTAATTTCTATGCAAAAGTTTTCTGCTGAGGTTTTTCTGTATGAAATGAAAACAATCTGGATATGTGATAACATAAGGAAAAAGCACTGAATTGACATCTGCCTATGTTTCAATTTAACAGAAAGTGGAATAAGTATCAAGTTTAAGATTTCGTTAGCCAAATTTTAGTAGTCAAAATTTTAATTGAAATTTTCTGTGATGTACTCTTAGGGGTCGAATCTAGGACAGGCAGAGCATTTAATTATAAAGATGTTACAGTATGTATTGACAAGCATGTCAGAGTATGCACATTTATTCAGCCCTCTCAATACAAGAAAAGTAAATGTGCCACCCACACACAGCTCAGCTAATATGTGTCTGTCTCAAAATTGTTGACTATTTCCAAGGACGATGAGCAATATTATGACTGCAGCTCTGATTTAAAACACAGACCTTAGTTAGGACTAGTACAAGATAAGTCATATAATTTGTTCACAAAGTTAAGGCTTGTTTACAAGGGCCAATAATCGTCTCAACGTAGGTTCTTACGTCCCTCATTGGCCCATGTAAACAGGGTAGCGGTCAGCCGACAAGCTAGCAAATACTCAATTCTCGGCTGATTTCATCTTTTATTTTGCCGACAATGATCAAACTGATGGGGACCGGATGATCGTATTAAAGATAGTTCATCCCCACACAGTAAAGCATCGGCACCTTGTAAATGGACCTGTCAACGAGCGCCATAAACGGGCGTTCATTATGAGCAGAAGTCTGTCTGTGTAAACTTACCTTTACTAACTTTTTATGTAGTTTTTATCTATGTAAATTGTTAAATGGTGTTGGGAGGTCATAACTTTTATCAATTTTATACAAAAAATATATAGTAAATTTACATCTTGCACGGTTTTAGAGCCATTCTAATGATAGATTTCAACAATTTCTCATGTAATTACAGTGTTACCATAAAATTATATAAATGATATAAATTCAGCTGCATTTACTGCTTACTACTGTAAGTTTATAGAAAAAGTTTCATTATTGTTCTGTAACAAACAAATAGAAAATGTGTCAAATAAAACACAAACTATAGGCATGTATGATTTTAGGTTCAGAGAAACTTGTGGTGCAGACTTCCATTAGACAGCTCCTGGAAGAATATTTGGTTAATGGTGGGTGGTCTTCCCTAGGCTGTGAACGTTGCTGGATAATTGATGACTCAATAAAATGTGTTGAGATTGCTGTCACCATTAATGACTCCTGTCTGATAGTAATTGACAGAAAATCATATGTCTATCATAGCAAATGTAAGTTCTGAGCCCTATTTTGAATGATTCCTTTTTTTTACGTTTTTTCAGTGGCGGACACAGACTGCAAAAGGCCCCTGTGCAGATAATGTGCCAGGGCCCCCCCGCCCCCCCCCCCCCAATACCGACAAAGTTACCTAAACATATATATGCATATAAAAATAAACCTTACTAATAAAAATTATGAAGGAAGATTTATATTGTACATTTTATTACCAGTTTAGAACACAAGTAACACATTTTTTTCCGGGTTAAATTCTTATCTAAACTAAGTCCCTAAATGTGGGCAAAGAAAATGAAAAACCTATACTCACCTCCTCCGGCGCCTCCGTTCCCCCTCCGCAGCCCCTATCCCTTTCTGTGTTTACAAAGCTGCTGTGGTGACGCGCGGTCGATGGCACATGACCGCTGCAGCCAATCAATGCCCTCAACAGCGATTTGCTGTGGAACTACTGTCCTCAGCAGCACACCAATGAGGAGTTATTGGCAGCAGCGGTCACGTGCCATCGGCAGCGCGTCACCAGTGCAGCCTTGTACACTTGTAACACAGACCGAGACAGGAGGATGGGGGCTGCGGCGGGTGAACGGAGGCGAGGGAGGAGGTGAGTATAGTTTTTTTATTTTCTTTGCCCACATTTAGAGACTTAGGTTAAATTGAATCATTGAATATAACACAAAGCACTCATGCAACTGAGATGCAATAATTTAGATGATCTTATCATGCTTAGCTTACTGCACTGTTACCTATCAAGCAGGACTGAATCTCAAGATATCTACAGAGGGGGCTGTATGGCGTTATCTACAGGGGGGACTGTATGGCGCTATCAACAGAGGGGGCTGTATGGCGTTATCTACAGGGGGGACTGTATGGCGCTATCTACAGAGGGGTCTGTATGGCGCTATCTACAGGGGGGTCTGTATGGCGCTATCTACAGGGGGGACTGTATGGCGCTATCTACAGGGGGGACTGTATGGCGCTATCTACAGGGGGGACTGTATGGCGCTATCTACAGGGGGGACTGTATGGCGCTATCTACAGGGGGGACTGTATGGCGCTATCTACAGAGGGGGCTGTATGGCGTTATCTACAGGGGGGCTGTATGGCGTTATCTACAGGGGGCTGTATGGTGTTATCTACAGGGGGGACTTTATGGCGTTATCTACAGTGGGGTCTGTATGGCGTTATCTACAGGGGTTCTGTATGGCGTTCCCTACAGGGGGGGTCTGTAGGGAAAGTCATACAGCCCCCCCCTGTAGGGAACGCCATACAGACCCCCCTTTAGGGAACGCCATACAGACCCCCCTGTAGGGAACGCTATACAGCCCCCCCTGTAGGGAACGCTATACAGCCCCCCCTGTAGGGAACGCCTTACAGCCCCCCCCTGTAGGGAACGCTATACAGCCCCCCCCCTGTAGGGAACGCCATACACCCCCAATCACTCAAAAAAATGCGACCTACAGTGTGAAAAGACAAAAGACATGTATCCCCTATCCACAGGATAGGGGATACATGTGTGATCGCTGGCATTGATAGGGAGAGCGGGGGACCGAAAGTCCCCCGAAGTTCTCCATCACTCACCTCTGACTTCCGGTGTCTGCGCAGCTCAAGTGTGACCGGCGCTCCATTCATTTCTACGGAGCTGCCGACACAGACCCCGGAAGTCCGAGGTTTGTGATGGAGAACTTCAGGGGACTTTCGGTCCCCCGTTCTCCCTATCAATGCCAGCGATCACACACGTATCCCCTATCCTGTGGATAGGGGATACATGTCTTATGTTTAATGGCAGAGCGGGGAGATACTCCCTGCTCTGCCGTAGTGTTCCGTGGCATCGCGCTGTAGCAGCCATAGCGGCAGCTAGCGGAGATTCCGGCCAAGGTGGGGGCCCGTGCCGGCAGGTGACGCGGGCCCCCTCATGCCGCGGCCCCGTAGCAGCCGCTACGGCTGCTATAGCAGTAGTTACGCCCCTGTGTTAGGGGGAGTTCACACTGAGGTTTTTTTCGCGAAAAACGTCAGAAAGTGCCTCCCATTGAAATCCATGAAATTTTTCCTGCGAGCAGTAAAAACCGCATGCGGGAAAAAGAAGCGCAATGCCCTTTCTTCGGGCGTTTCTGTCTCTGACTTCCCATTGACAACAATGGCAGGCAGAAAATGCGTTTTTTGCTGCGTTTCCCTGCCCACGGCCCGATGGCCGAAAAACGCCACAAAAAAACGCAATGAAAAACGCGGGAAGTGTTCTACCGGCAGGTCAAAATATGCCTCAAAATTCCGGAAGGAATTATGAGGCAGATTTTTCTACATAAAAACTTCTCCCTTCTGACATGAACTTTTTAACTTCATCTACCTGTCCTCTGCAGTCTGCACGTCCTCCACTCGTCCTGTGTCTGTCCTCCGCTCATCCTATGAGTTCTCCGGCAGTCCTGACTGTACTGTCCAGCCGCCCGAAGTCTTACGTCGCACCGCCCCCTGTCCTCTCCCCTGCCTGAGCGCTCCTCCTACCACCAGCATCGCCGTCCTGTCCTATTCATCTGTGCCAGATTGGCAGTGCAGTGTAGCGGCTATCACCGGGCCCGGGCACCCGCCCCCTCCCTCCCGATTGGTAGTGCAGTGTGGCGGCTATCACCGGGCCCCCGCCCCCTCCCTCCCCTCATGCCTAGTGTTGTGATGCTACTAGGCATGAGGGGGCCCGTGCCGCCAGGCCTGGTACATAAAATGTAATGTGCCTGTCAGGGCGACACGGGCCCCCCCATGCCGCGGGCCCCGTAGCAGCTGCTACGGCTGCTACTGTGGTAGTTACGCCACTGAACGGGCCCCCTTCCCACGCGGGGCCCTTGTGCAGCTGCACCGGCTGCACATGCGGTATGTCCGCCCCTGCGTTTTTTAACTAAAACTAAAAGCCATTACAAACCTTATTCCATTCAAAACATAAAACCTAATATCCCACTTTTCTCATGTCACTAACAAGGTTCCAGGAATCTGAGATATGAGGAGATATTTTGTAATTTTATTTCCCTAACATATTTTACTTGCTTGACCTTACGGACCGGTTATAATCCAATATATAACCATGAGTGTCAGAAATTCTCGTATCATCAATATCGCCCCCAGGAGCCAAGATTCCCCTTAAAATACTGTGTGCCATAGATACCCCGATAACAATGTTCCACGAATTCTCCCTTGACAGTATTAACCACAGAACCCCTATAACACTGTTAGCCACAGGTAACAGAGCTATGTACATCAACAACAGTGCTATGTGCATCAAAGTACTTTTGATGTTCAGTTTTTGAGTGATTTGGTAATCCACCACTTGTCTGCTGTGCCTGAGTTTGGCAGTTTCTACATGTTTCTAGTTGTTAGTTGTTTTCTGTATTATTGCTATTGCTTCTTCCGATGTTCATACTTAAAGGGGTTTTCCTTCATTCCAGTGACTGCTCGAACTGTGAATCGCCGACACAGCAGTAGCAGCGATTCACAGTATTACGGCCTTCTCCTATTCACTTTAGTGGGAGTAGGTTGTATTACTGTAAACCGCCGGTACTGCTATGTCAGCGATTCACAATACGAGCGGATGGAAGGGGAAGCAGCACTCGTACAAGCGCAGCAGCCCCTACAAAGCAGCTGATAAGCGGGGGTCCAGGCAGTTGGGCCCCGACCGATCAGCTATTGATAGCCTATCCTGAGGATAGGCCATCAAATTTTAGGGACTGGAAAACCCCTTTAATTCTTATTATTGCTTGTGATGCTTACGATTATACTGTTTCTTATGGCCTTATCACACAGTGTAACATCATGTGATGTCATGGCGTTTTGCTATGTAGTCACATAATACTGATTGAGTAAGCCTGAGTCAGCTGTGCCAAATGCCTTACAATTTGGAAAGCCCTGGCTGATGCTGGAAATCAACTAGATGTTAAGTAGGCACTCAAATCCATCTACTCGTGAGTGCTTTCTGGTCAACCAGTAAATTGCAATTGACTATTTAGCCAATTCAGTATTGATCAATATTTCTTCCCTGAATTTGCAATATCCTTAATTACCCCAATTAAGTGTGGTGTGATAATATTCATGAAGGAAGAGTTGCTGGGGTCGGAAGAAGGTGATGGTCACAGTGGTGTCTTGAGTCAGTTGATCCGTGGCACTGTATTAGAACCAAGGAATGGTATGGAGATTCTTGGCTTGTGCAATTATATGGTGTGACTGTATGTCTTTAGTGTTGGGGTGTAGGAGTGGGGCAAGTAGCAGAATATTACTGGAGGACTAGTGGTTGGTGGGCTGCCATAAAAATGTTGCTGCATAATAGGCACATTACCTCATACTTGACACTAAAACAAACATGATACATTTACTTTCAGGAAAAGCCAGAAATCAATGTCAGGCTACAAATTCCATTTTTTATGAATTCATCTCATGAAATTTCATGATTATCTTCATGCGGCATGGTGGTAAATTAAAAATTTCTAACCTAATGTGTAATGTCTTGTGAGAATCAGTATATTTACATATGAAAATATTTTTACTGTTATTATAATGCATTAATTGAAGGTATAACATTCTAAAAAATTGTGTTGAAATGTACCTATCATTCCAGGAGTATTTTCAGAATAAGCCGTTGTGTGTGTACTTGGGTGATAACAGTATTCCTGTCTAATTGTCACCTGCACCATGTATTAAATAAAGGTATAATTTGCTACAATTCTGTTAAAGCTTCCCTTTCATTCCAGGTGTGTTTTCAGAATAAACCATTGTGGTTGTACTTGGGTAGTAACAATATTCCTGACCAATTGCCTAAAAAAAGATAAACCCTTTTTATGTAATATCATACAACCCCTTTAAATCTGTAAACCACCATGTGGTCATTTCAGTTCCTTTATCTGACTATTATGTTGGACTCTGTTGCCTATTCTTTGCTTTTATTAAACAATTTGGAATTGCACAGCAATATCAAAGCGCATGAAAGTGGGTTGTAAGATGCCATGTGAAAAAGATATTTCCAAAATTTGAGGAGCTTGAAATAAATTTATTACGCTTGAAATTCAAAACAAGGTCAATTATAATAAAGAGATATTTTATTCTTTAACATTTAGTTCATAGATTTTATTGCTGTGTGATTGATTTGGTATTTGAAGGCAAACATATTGTTCATCATAAGGCAGGTGAATACTTTTGACTGCCTATCTGTAAATAACACATGAAAATACAATATTAAAGGAAAACAGAAATCCAAAAAGCATGAATTTACTTTTGGCCTGAGAAGAAAAGTGATACATTTCAAGATAACATGGTCATGAACAGCAATTCATAATCGATCACATTGATAACTAGGGTTGTCAGATGCTATATCTAGATCACATTTGTAGACATCTTTCATTTCAAGTGGAGGGGTATTGCTAGGGCTTCCCACCCCAGAGTCTTGACTTGGTGCTACATGTCCCACCCTTGGGTCCTGTATGCATTTCTCATGCCTGAACTGTTGAACAGGTTCCTGTTTGTGCTTTAGACGTTTGAAACGTTTCAGTCGGACTGGATCTTTGCCATTTTTCTGTGTGCATGGTAGCAAGATGCTTAGATCCTTTCTGAACTTGGAGCTCATCCCAAAGTAGATCAGAGGATTATAAAAACTGGCAGATTTTGCAAAGAGGCTTGCTAATATGCCAGTAAGACCGGGCACATAGTATCCACATGCAGACCACATAGATATAACAGCATATGGAGACCAAGCAATTATAAAGGCCGTGCAAATCACTATTGACACCTGAGAACAGAAAAATAAAAACAAAGTTTACACCTTCAACACAACTTATATGCGTTCTACAATACTTTACAATATTGTCATTCCTTTCTAGTGACCACCTTGTAGTGACCATTGCTTGCATGCAACAATATCAGTGTTCTAAATTAAATGTGTATAAATACTGCATAGGGATTAAAAGATTTCTAGAGATCCTTGCATTGTAGGTAAGTAGCTAATTCTAGAGAAAAGATGATGTGGCTAAAAGACTGTTCTTAAAGAGGAAGTCTGGTTTAGAAATATCCATTGTCATGTACTACATTAGGGAATTCGGAGTTAATAGATAGAATCCCTTGTTAGAGACCCCCATCAATAAGCCAGAGCAGAAAGCTTCTTGCTTAGTCTTGAGGACCGAGCTCATCCATGCATTACACAGCCAGCCCATTGATTTCTCTTGGAATTGTGTAATGCTTAATTTCCCCTTTGGTGGTGCTACAGGGAAATTGAACACTTGCTGCTGCGTTCTTTCACAGTTTCCAGTTTATTGATGGGTGTCTCAGCAGCAGAACAACCTGAGATCAGCTTATTTTCAGATGACCTTTTTCAAAAAAGAGTATACATACAACCCTTTTAGATCTTTTCATCTACAAGACTGTATTATTGTATTTCACCAGTGTTCAAACATTGATAGGACTGCCAAAATCTAATAGTAAATACCACACAAATGTATGTAACAATAGGTAATCTTTGTTTGGACTATGCGACTGAAGACATGACTGAAATTTGTAAAACGTTATATATATTATCAGTTTGGAACTACAAGTCAGTTCTACAGTAACCTAAAAATGGAATATAATATGGTCGAAGGAATTTAACCCCTTCCCGACATTTGACGTACATGTACGTCATGGAAAGTACTGACTTCCCGCATCTTGCCGTACATGTACGTCAAACGTTTGGCACCGGCTCAGAAGCTGAGCCGGTCCCATCATCACCGGATCTCAGCTGTATCTTACAGCTGACATCCGACTGTAACGGCGGGGACCGAAATTAGCTTCGATCCCCGCCATTAACCCCTTAAGTGCAGCGCTCAAACGCGATCGCTGCACTTAAGGTGTTTGCAGCTCATCGGAACCCCAGTAATGAAATTGCCGGGGTTCCGGTGGCTGCAATGGCAACCGGAGGCCTAATACTGGCCTCCCGGTCTGCCTAGCACCGAAGCCGGTCAAGATCCGCCCGGCGGCGGAGCCTGATCGGCTTCCGTAGCTGCCAGCAAGATGGCGCCGGGTCAGGAGCTGATCCGGCGTCATCAGCGGTGGAAGTCAGCTGTACTGTACAGCTGACATCCACCTGTAACGGCAGGAACCGGAGCTAGCTCCGATCCCTGCCATTAACCCCTTCGATGCAGCAATCGAAAGCGATTGCTGCATCGGAGCGGTTACAAGCAGATCGCCAGCCCTGACAGGCAATCGGGACTGGCGACTGCTGTTATGGCAACAGGAGACACAATGGTCTCCTGCTCTGCCATTACTGAAGCCGATTTAGGCCCCGCCGGGAGGCGAAGCCTAAACGGCTTGCTGTCAGTGAATGACTGACAGATCTAATACATTGCACTACATAGGTAGTGCAATGTATTAGAAAAAAAAAAATCTGACCGTTGGACCTTCAAGTCCCCTAGTGGGACTTGAGAAAAAGTGTAAAAAAAGTATAAAAAAGTGTAAAAAAAAGTGCAAAAAATAAAAGTTTGAAAACAATAAAAGTTTCAAGTAATCAAATAACACACAATCCCCCTTTTACTCTTATCAAGTCCTTTATTATTGAAAAATAATAATAAACCATATGTATTTGGTATCGCCACGACCGTAACGACCGGAGGTATCAAAATATTATATTATTTATTGCACGCGGTGAACAGCGTAAAAAAAACCCGTAAAAAACGTTACCAGAGTTTCTGTTTTTTAGTCACTTTGCCCTACAAATATTACAATAAAAAGTGATCAAAAAGTCGCACGTATCCAAAAATGGTACCTATAAAAACTATAGCTCGTCCCGCAAAAAACAAGCCCTCATACAACTCCGTCGACAAAAAAATTAAAACGTTATGGTTCTCACAACTTGGCGACAGAAAAAATACATTCTTTTTACAAAAGTAATTTTATTGTGCAAAAAGTTGTAAAACATAAAAAAGTTCTATAAATGAGGTATCGCCGGAATCGTACTGACCCGCAGAATAAAGGTAACATGTAGTTTATAATGCGTGGTGAACTCTGTATAAAAAAAAACCAAAAAAAGCTGTGCCAGAATTGCGTTTTTTGGTTTACCTGGCATCCCAAAAAATAGGATAAAAGGTGATCAAAAAGTCACATGTACCCCAAAATGGTACCAATAATAACTACAGCTCGTCCCGCAACAAACCAGCCCTCATACCGCTACGTCTATGAAAAATAAAATTAGTTATGGCTCCAATAAGTCAGGAAATAAAAAAATATGCAGTTGTGCCCGAGGAGAACATTTCTTCTGTTTCAAGAGGCGATTTATCAAGGACCTAAAATTAGGGAACCAGGAAGGGAGGGTCCAATCATATCCGATGGAAGCGACGGTGCCCGTATTATACCAGGATAATACTTTCCCAGCAAAATTCCCCAAACTACAAAGGCGCGGAGTGTGGACCAAAAGGGGGATAAGAAATGACACCATTTATCAGTGCGACACCGGCCTGTGCAGAAAGGATTGCTTCACAGCGTAACACACATCTATGGATTATTTTTATTTTTTTATACCACCTGACTATGCCCCTTATATACTCCGCCCCGCTTACATGTACCCCCACATTATAAAACACCAGCAATACTCAAACAAATATAGTACCAAGCAAAATCCGCTCTCCAAAAGCCAAATGGTGCTCCCTCGGCCCTGAACCCTACAGCGTGCCCAAACAGCAGTTTCCTTCAACATATATGGCACCGTCATACCCGTGAGAACCCTTTTAACAATTTTTGTGGTGTGTGTCTCCAGCGTCATAAGCTGGGCATGACATATTTGCCACTGAATGGCATATCTAGGGAAAAATATAAATTTTTAATTTGCACCATCCGCAGCGCATTCATTTATGGAAAAGACCTGTGGGGTGAAAATGCTCACTACACCCCTTAATAAATGCCTTGAGGGGTGCAGTTCCATAATGGGGTCACTTATCAGGGGTTTCTTTTTATTATTTCACATCTGAGCCTCTGCAGTTGTGAACCAATACTTTGTAAATCGCCAAATTAGGCCTCCACTCCGCATGGTACTCTTCACTTCTGAGCCCTGTCATATGTCCAGACAAAAGATTAGGGCCACATGTAGGGTGTTTCTAAAACCGGGAAACACCGCATAATAATTAGAGAGCTGTCTTGTTATGGTGGCACAAGCCGGGCACCACATATTGGCATATCTATGGAAAAAAATCCCATTTTCACTCTGCAACATTGAGCGCACACTAATTTCTACAAAACACCTGCAGGGTTAAAATGCTTACTACACCCCTTGGTAAATGCATTGAGGGGTGTAGTTTACAAAATGGGGTCACTTCTGGGGGGTTTCCACTGTTTTGGGCCCACAGGTGCCCAGAAACCAATCCAGCAACATCTGCACTCCAAATGGCGGTCCTTCCCTTCTGAGCCCTGCCGTTTGCCCAAACAGCAGTTTATGACCACATATGGGGTATTGCCGTACTCGGGAGAAATAGCTTTACAAATGTTGGGTTCTTTTTTTCCTTTATTTGTTGAGAAAATGAAAAAATTTGCGCTAAAGCTACGTCTTATTGAAGAAAAAGGACTGTTTTTATTTTCACTGCCTAATTCTAATAAATTCTATGAAACATCTGTGGGGTCAAAATGCTCACTACACCCCTAGATGCATTCTTCAAGAGGTGTAGTTTCCTAAATGGAGTCCCTTTTTGGGCGTTTTCATTGTTTTGTCCCCTCAGGGGCTTTGCAAATGTGACCTGGCCTCCGCAAATCATTCCTGCTAAATGTGATCTCAAAAAGTCAAATAGTGCTCTTTCCCTTCTAAGCCCTGCCGTGTGTCCAAACAGCCGTTTATTACCACATGTGGGGTATTGTTTTACTCGGGAGAAATTGCTTTACAAATTTTATGGTGATTTTTCTCCTTTAGTCCTTGTGGAAATGAAAAAAAATTAGCTAAACCTACATTTTATTTGAAAAAATGTAGATTTTCATTTTCACAGCCTACTTGCAAAAATTTCTGCAAAAAACCTGTGGGGTCAAAATGCTCACTATACCCCTAGATAATTTCCTCAAGGGGTATAGTTTCCAAAATGGGGTCACTTGTTTGGGGTTTTCACTGTTTTGTCCCCTCAGGAGCTTTGTAAATGTGACATGGCCTCCGCAAACCATTCCTGCTAAATGTGAACTCCAAAAGCCAAATGGCGCTCTTTCCCTTCTCAGCCACGCCGTGTCTCCAAACAACCGTTTATTACCACATGTGAGGTATTGTTTTACTCGGGAGAAATTGCTTTACAAATTTTGCGGTGCTTTTTCTCCTTTAGTCCTTGTGGAAATGAGAAAAAAAATCGCTAAACCTACATTTTCTTTGAAGAAATGTTGATTTTAATTTTCACGGCCTACTTCCAATAATTTCTGTAAAAAACCTGTGCGGTGAAAATGCTCACTACACCCCTAGATAATTTCCTTGAGGTGTCTAGTTTCCCAGATGGGGTCACTTTTGGGGGATTTTGACTGTTTTGGCACCGCAAGAGCCCTTCAAACCTGACATGGTGCCTAAAATATATTCTAACAAAAATAAGGCCCCAAAATCCACTAGGTGCTCCTTTGCTTCTGAGGCCGGTGTTTCAGTCCAGTAGCACGCTACGGCCACATGTGGGATATTTCCTAAAACTGCAAAAACTGGGCAACAAATATTGAGTTGCATTTCTCTGGTAAAACCTTCTGTGTTATAAAAAAAATTGTATTAAAAATGTATTTCTGCAGAAAAATATGAAATTTGTAAATTTCACCTCTACTTTGCTTTAATTCCTGTGAAATGTTTAAAGGGTTAAGACATTTTCTAAATGCTGTTTTGAATACTTTGAGGGGTGAAGTTTTTAAAATGGGGTGACTTTTTTGGGGTTTCTAATATATAAGGCCCTCAAAACCACTTCACAACTGAACTGGCCCCTGTAAAAATAGCCTTTTGAAATTTTCTTGAAAATGTGAGAAATTGCTGCTAAAGTTCTAAGCCTTGTGAGGTCATAGAAAAATAAAAGGATGTTCAAAAAACGATGCCAATCTAAAGTAGACATATGGGGGATGTTAATTAGCAACAATTTTGTGTATTATAACTGCCTGTCTTACAAGCAGATACATTTAAATTGAGAAAAATGCTAATTTTTGCAATTTTTCGCTAAATTTTGGTGTTTTTCACAATTAAATACTGAACATATCGAGCAAATTTTGCCAGTAACATAAAGTCCAATGTGTCACGAGAAAACAATCTCAGAATCGCTTGGATAGGTGAAAGCATTCCGGAGTTATTACCACATAAAGTGACACATGTCAGATTTGAAAAATGAGGCTCTGTCAGGAAGGTCAAAAGTGGCTAAAGAGGGAAGGGGTTAATGTGAAGGTGCACAATATTTTCTTTATTTCTAACAGGTTAAATCTTGGTTGATAGGCAGCCTTGTCCGCTTTAAGTGAAATAGATAAAAGTGAGCCTTAGTGAGCCTTGCTAGGGACATTCGATTCTGTAAGTGATAACGTCTCATTCTATGGAGTATTTACTTCCGTTTTAGACTGCTGCCTAATAGGGACTACTTTTTGTTGAATATTCAAAAAGTACTTTATATCATGAAACATACCCTGGTCACATCTCTTTCCATCTTCCTTTGTCTTTCTGATAAATTGCCTTCTGTAGTCAAAGCACGGCTTGATTTAACAGTGTTAATTATGGAAACATAGCAGAACACCATGACCAACACAGGTAAGAAGAAACAGCAAATAAAAATGGACATGATATATGATTTATAAATTGTGGAGAAACTGGCTTTAGCCCAGTCAATTTCACAAGTCCCATACATGCGATCTAAGAAAAATAGAAAATTAACAATTCAATTGTTGAATTTATGAAGGAAATACATGGAACCAGACAGACTGGTGGGATACCTTCTCCTTACTAATGTAAAAAAAATAACTATGACTTGTCTACATGGTAGACTCCAAGATAGCAAAGTTGTAATATATCTCCTGCACTTTACAAACTTACTAAACTGTCATTCTAGTATGTCCATGGTTGCACAAGAAGGTACTCCAGAACATATCTAACAACATTTCTTTTAGGTTATTGTCTCTTTCTCCTTGCCAGAGGTGCATGTATAGGTTTCTATCATTCAGACTTGGGGTTGGTAACTTTCCACAATTCTCCAAAAATATGGAATTTTTATGAAATTTTGGAAGACTTTCGCAAAAATGTTACGTTAGGTTATTTACTATCCCCATGTACCAGAGAACAGTCTATAGAACCAATATAAGTCTACTACTTATAAAAACAGACCATTCTTTAAGTGTTTGGCAATGGCCATATAGCTCCACAAATGACCAGAAGTCTTTATTTCTCAATATTTGTCTAAGAATTTTTCCTAGTTTTAAAAGATAAACCTGGGAGCAAAATGTAAAGCACAGTTATTCAGCAGCAGAACACATATTTTGTTAAAGAATGTTTTGTACATATACTGTATATATAAATGCTACGCTTCAAATCTTAGGGTTCTGTCTCAAATATATTGACGTGAGCAAAAAGTCAACATTATCAATTGTATTGTTTAGTAACTTTGCTTATAGGCAACTTACCTTTATAGCTTCCCCAGCCTAGTAATGGAGCCACTGACCAGAACAAAGCTGCAATCCAGATCAGCACCAATGATATAGTAATGCTGCCATTGCTAATGCAGTTTGCTGTAGGATATAACATACACATTATTTATATGTATATGGTAAATAGAATTCAAGAGCATTTTGACACAAAATACAGAGTTTGATTAAAATGTATTCTCAAATTGTACTCATTGAGGTCAATGTCCAAAGGGTGAAAAAGAGCAAGGTGGGATGATGTATTTCTATAGCCTTCCTGTGAATTGTTCTCGTTTCCTCCAGCTATGACCCTGACACAGTTCCCTGACATGAATTATGCTCATCTTTTCATTCTTTGCTGGTGCATGAACCAGAAGTAGAGCTCAGGGTCACCAAGGTGACTAGTTCCTTGATGTCAAGACTGATGGGAAATTTAGAGCATCTTGAAACCAGGATAACTTAAACTTGTTAGTAAAAGAAATAGTAAAAAAGGAAATGATCACTCAAAGCAGAATTTTCTAATGGCAATGGAATTATTTTTGGCGCACAAGCAAATAATCATGGAGTTGACTATTCAGAATGATGAAATTTAGAGTGTTACAGATTTTGGTAAATTTAGGCTTCCTTCACACAAACATTACTTCATCGTATTAAAACCCTTGGAAAAAACTGACATGCGTTCTAAACGTTTTTATACAGTTTTTACATTTTGGTGGCCATTTTTTACATGCGTATTTTCAGAAGTTTTTGGTAGTCCGAAAGGGAAACCTATGGAAAAAATGGCAGAAAAAAAGAGCATACCTAGAGCATGCTGCGTTTAAAAAGAGAATGCCATTGACCAATTAAAAAAAACTACAAATACGCCACAAATCGAAACGCTGTGAATGTAGACTTTTTCATATTTTACTATAGACTTAAAAGTTACATCTGGCCACAGTGTTTTTGGACAACAAAACGTAAAAGGAAATGCTGGAAAAATTGCCACCAAAAATGCACGTAAACGCTGTGGGTGAATTCCGTCTTAGAGAAAACATTTTATGTTCTTTCGTTCGAGTTTACGGAATCTTATGGGAATATTGTAAGGCAGCCCAGATCTCAATCTGATCGAACATCTGTGGGATGTGCTGGAAAAAAAAAGATGATCCATGGAGGACCCGCCTCGCAACATACAAGAGTTAAAGGATGTGCTTCTAACGTCTTGGTGCCACAGTACACATTTAGAGGTCTTGTGGAGTCCATGCCTAGATGAGTCAAAGATGTTTTGGTGGCAAGAGGGGAAACTACACAAGATTAGGCACGTGGTTGTAGACAAGCACAGGTTGATGGACAGTTGTCATTGACTAGAAATTGAAGCCTGCTGAGTGTATGGTTCTTCCTGGCGTGATGTCATAACTGTGCTGTGTGTTCAAATGTCTTGCTCTGCTGGTACCCCTCCTCTCTCACTGACACAGATTTTTAGACTGCATCTTCCCTATCTACAGTATTACACTAGATGGGTTTTATGGTGACTGTTCAGGTTCTTTCAAATTTATAGAGCAGCAGGCAGGAAAATGGGAACTAGCAGTTACTGGAAGGTAGGAGAGATGCCATTTTCCCATAATAAGATATAATATAGTATTACCGTTAAGCTACAAGTATTTACATGAAGACACATGCAGAAGAACATATATAGTGAAAAGTGAGATTCGTCTTTGAAAATAAATTTCAGAGCTAATGAAACAGAAATTAATATTCATTTTATAACAAAATTACCAATTCTTTTGGGTAGAGGTCAATGTAGTTTTTACGTGTGTTTTGTCATGATGCCTATAAACTTTTATTACATTCCAGTTGCAAAAAACTGGGTCTTTGCATGAAGATATATTACCCCCTCCCAGAAAAACAAAACAAAAAAAAACAACAACAACAAATATTAAGACCATTAGAACAAGTAATCGTCCTAGATTTATTAATATAAAGCTTAATCACTGTATGATTAAAAATTACACAACTTTCTAATATACATTGGGGAAAATTTATCAAGCAATCTACGGTAGAAAAGTAGCATTTTGCCCAAAAACTTACATTTTGCGACTTTTTGTTTTTTTTACACTGCTCTTGCCACTATATAGTGAGCGTAGCTTAGCAGGAGCACCCATGGCCCGACAAATTTACTATAATTTTTTTTACAGAAATTGGTGTAAATTATAGCACAATCTACGACAGCTCACAGCTGGCATAGATTTTGCTTTCTGGCAAGCAGACAGGAAGCAGACTTCATACTAAAACTAGCGTATGAAACATGAATCTTAGTGTTTCAATTCATCACTGTTTTCAAAATCTCTGGTAGCTGACAATGGATAATAACATTCTAGTTTACATTCACAGGGAACAGTGTATTCTCTTATTCATTTCAGGGGGCACAGTGCGTGGCACCATTTCTAGGAAGTACAGTGTGTAGGACAATTTTATGGTGCATAAAGGGTACTTCTGTCTTCAAGAGGCACAGTGTGTCACTAATATATTCAGAGGACATATCTTGGGGCATTATAATATTCAGGGAAACACTCTGTGGAAGTATTGATTTCAGGGGAGCACAGTGTGGGGCAGTATTGTATTCAGTGAGCACATTGTATTGCAGTATTTTGTTCAGGGGCACAGTGTGTAGCAGTATTATATTCAGGGGCACAGTCTGTGGCATTATTATAGTCAGGGGGCATAGTGTATAGGAGTATTATATTCAGGAGCATAGTGTGTGGCACTATGGGAAGCTGTATAGAGGGTGAGGATCTGCTGCAAAAGTGAGGAGCCAAAGACATCTTGGCAGCAAACTCCGCAGAGGTGAGGCATAATTAAAAATAAAGAAAACCACTCTATTCAGAGAAGACGTCACCTATGAGCAATTGAATATAAATATTTATTCTGCCTGTGATTGCGTTACATCAGTACTAAACTGACTTTAATGGACTGCAGCGAGATGATGGGTTGTATCATTCTTGTTTGTGAAACTACAGCTCCCAGCATATGCTTACCATTGTTCAGGTCATAATGGAAGCTGTAGTTATACGCCGTAATAGCAGGGGTTAACCTGAGTTGGCAATTGATTTATTTAATTATTTGGGCACCATACTATTTGAGTAAGTTTCATAACTGTTCACTGGATAGTTTGTTTTTTTAGCAGCATGTAAATGACAAACATTGTTAATTTTAAAGAGGCTCTGTCACCAGATTTTGCAACCCCTCTCTGCTATTGCAGCAGATCGGCGCTGCAATGTAGATTACAGTAACGTTTTTATTTTTAAAAAACGAGCATTTTTGGCCAAGTTATGACCATTTTCGTATTTATGCAAATGAGGCTTGCAAAAGTACAACTGGGCGTGTTGAAAAGTAAAAGTACAACTGGGCGTGTATTATGTGCGTACATCGGGGCGTGTTTACTACTTTTACTAGCTGGGCTTTCTGATGAGAAGTAACATCCACTTCTCTTCAGAACGCCCAGCTTCTGGCAGTGCAGCACTGTGACGTCACTCACAGGTCCTGCATCGTGTCGGCACCAGAGGCTACAGTTGATTCTGCAGCAGCATCAGCATTTGCAGGTAAGTAGCTACATCGACTTACCTGCAAACGCCGATGCTGCTGCAGAATCATCTGTAGCCTCTGGTGCCGACACGATGCAGGACCTGTGAGTGACATCACAGCGTGATCTCTGGAGAACACGACTGTGTCTGCACTGCCAGAAGCTGGGCGTTGTGAAGAGAAGTGGATGACACTTCTATACACAACGCCCAGCTAGTAAAAGTAGTAAACACGCCCCGATGTACGCACATAATACACGCCCAGTTGTACTTTTACTTTTCAACACGCCCAGTTGTACTTTTGCAAGCCTCATTTGCATAAATACAATAATGGTCATAACTTGGCCAAAAATGCTCGTTTTTTAAAAATAAAAACGTTACTGTAATCTACATTGCAGCGCCTATCTGCTGCAATAGCAGAGAGGGGTTGCAAAATCTGGTGACAGAGCCTCTTTAAACAATGAATAATAATAATTTAATGGCAGTATAGTCCCTTTAATGTAAGATGTTAAAGGGGTTGTCAAGTCCCTAAAAATTGATGGCCTATCCTATCCGCCAGTCAGCTGTTTTGAATGGGGTGCAGCGCTTGTGCAATTTACAGGTATTGCAGCCTTCTTCTCCAATTCACTTCACTGCAATAGTTGTGAGTCGCCACTACATCTATGTCGAAGCAGCTCATACAAGCGCTGCACCCCCTTCAAAACAGCTGATCGGCAGGAGGTGTCAGACTCCGACCAATCAGGTATTGATGGCCTATCCTGAGGATAGGCCATCAATTTTCAGGGACTGGACAACCCCTTTAATAGAATATGTCATGAAACACTCTTTAGTAGGGTTCAGCGATCGGTATCCCCTACAGGCTGGTTTTGGTTCCAGTCATCAACAGGGAGGAGGCCATGCATTCATAGAAATGAACGGGAGTTTCATAAACTACCAAGTGAGAGCACTGTGACTTTAATACTTACCTCTTTGTGGATGACAACCTTTAATATAGCGAGTTACACTAATAAGAGTTAGGGTATTTATACTGGCCAGACCAAAAAGAAGTGTAAGAAATCCATCCACCTGTAATGAAAATAAACACATTTTTAGGTTTTAAAACCTTTTTCTACTGTTCAGATTCAGCTAATATGTCTAATTAACCTTTGAGAGAACTATAGACAATCACAGTTGGCACACACACACACACACACACACACACACACGCGCACATGCACACACACACACGCACATGCACATGCACGAAAACACACACAAATGCAGATATGCCATTGTGCTTAGGGTATAAAGAGTGTAACATATACAAGAATTATATAAATGAATCCTATATCACTGTATGGTTAAAGCCTCCACTCCTTACATTATTTCAGTCTCCAGGAGAATATGGCCACCAGTCCACAGAGTTGGAGCTTTAGGTTAGTATAGATTTTTGTTTGTTACCCAAATGGTACAGTAGAAGAAAAAACATGGAGTTTTTGAATGAAGTTACATTGAAAAGAATACAGATCTCTCTCAAGACTTCAAGTGGCACCAAGTATGACTGATTCAAAAAAGGATTTCCACCAATTAGGTGAAAAATGCCACTAGGCAGAACCTGGTGTTCAGTACCCTGTACCATTCTCCCCAACAGTCATGTACCTTATTAGGGCATATGCACAGGGTTCGCTACATAATCTGTCTGGGGTACACCAATTACACTAAATACCCCACAGTCTCTTAATTTTTTTTTATTTGATTCTACTTTTTACACTAGTTGTCAGCAGGAACATTATTTCAAGCAAAGAAGATAAAGTCAGGACATAAACATTTGACCCTATTATGTATGACTCATCAATATGCCGAAGGGCAGATGACATCATTCCCAGTGATCCCTTGATAACAAAACAGTCATAAACTATCACAAGAGACCAAAAAGACGTCTTCCTTTTCTAGTTAGATCACCTTTCAAATGCAGAAACCAAAGCCCAAAGCAAGGAGCATTTGTCACTTTAATTATTGATTATTATAATTTCTGGGTAAAGAAACTCCACCAAAAGAAATGCCTATGCAAGTAGGTCTCAATTCTCTTTCATTTCTCTTTGATGGTGGAGAATTGATGTTTGTTCCCTGTTCTACAAAACAGCACCCAGAGGGGTTATTACTTCTCTAGCCACCTTGTTGGATCTTGGCTTGTGCTAGTATCTAAGCATTTGAGATATGATTGCTTAACGTTAGAGGCCAAAAGTCTATTTACATGGATAATATATGTGCTATTTATATCGGCAGTGTATATACTATTTACATGTGTACTGAATGACTATTTACATGTGCACTGTTGACACTATTTACATGTGCACTGTATGACACTAGTAACATGTGCACTGTATGACACTATTAACATGTACACTGTATGGCACTATTAACATGTGCACTGTATGACACTATTAACATGTGCACTGTATGACTATTTACATGTACACTGTATGACACTATTAACATGTGCACTGTATTACACTATTTACATGTTCACTGTATGACACTATTAACATGTGCACTGTATGACTATTTACATGTACACTGTATGACACTAGTATCGTGCACTGTATGACACTATTTACAAGTGCACTGTATGACACTATTAACATGTGTACTATATGACTATTTACATGTGCACTGTATGACACTATTAACATGTGCACTGTATGACACTATTAACATGTGCACTGTATGACTAGTTACATGTACACTGTATGACTATTTACATGTACACTGTATGACACTATTAACATGTGCACTGTATTACACTATTTACATGTTCACTGTATGACACTATTAACATGTGCACTGTATGACTATTTACATGTACACTGTATGACACTAGTATCGTGCACTGTATGACACTATTTACAAGTGCACTGTATGACACTATTAACATGTGTACTATATGACTATTTACATGTGCACTGTATGACACTATTAACATGTGCACTGTATGACACTATTAACATGTGCACTGTATGACACTATTAACATGTGCACTGTATGACTAGTTACATGTACACTGTATGACACTAGTAACATGTGCACTGTATGACACTATTTACATGTGCACTGTATGACACTATTAACATGTGCATTTTATGACTAGTTACATGTACACTGTATGACACTAGTAACATGTGCACTGTATGACACTATTTACATGTGCACTGTATGACACTAGTAACATGTGCACTGTATGACACTATTTACATGTGCACTGTATGACACTATTAACATGTGCATTGTATGACTAGTTACATGTACACTGTATGACACTAGTAACATGTGCACTGTATGACACTATTTACATGTGCACTGTATGACACTATTAACATATGCACTGTATGACTAGTTACATGTACAATGTATGACACTAGTAACATGTGCACTGTATGACACTATTTACATGTGCACTGTATGACACTAGTAACATGTGCACTGTATGACACTATTTACTTGTGCACTGTATGACAATATTAACATGAATACTACATGACTATTTACATATGCACTGTATGACTAGTTACATGTACACTGTATGACACTAGTAACATGTGCACTGTATGACACTATTTACTTGTGCACTGTATGACACTATTAACATGTGCACTGTATGACAATATTAACATGAATACTACATGACTATTTACATGTGCACTGTATGACACTATTAACATGAATACTGTATGAATATTTACATGTGCACTGTATGACACTATTAACATGTGCACTGTATGACTAGTTACATGTACACTGTATGACACTAGTAACATGTGCACTATATGACACTATTAACATGTGCATGGTATGACACTATTAACATGTGCCCTGTATGACTATTTACATGTGCACTGTATGACACGTTACATGTGCACTGTATGACACTATTAACATGTGCACTGTATGACTCGTTACATGTGCATTGTATGACACTATTAACATGTGTACTGTATGAATAGTTTACATGTGCACTGTATGACACTAATAACATGTGCACTGTATGACTAGTTACATGTGCACTGACACTATTAATATGTTCACTATATGACTAGTTACGTGTGTACTGTATGACACTATTAAGATGTACACTGTATGACTAGTTAAATGTGCACTGTATTACACTATTAACATGTGCACTGTATGACACTATTAACATGTGCACTGTATCACTAGTTACATGTGCACTGTATGACACTATTAACATGTGCACTGTATGACACTATTAACATGTGCACTGTAGGACTAGTTAAATGTGCACTGTATGACACTATTTACATGGATACTGAATGCATTATCCATCTGGGTGCTTTATTGCAATGTTGATCTGGGCTATATCTCGGCATAATATTTGAGCATTGTATACACTGTTTATCTAGGCACCACTTGCAATAAGAGGCCAAAAGTCTATTTACATGGATAATATATGTGCTATTTATATGGGCAGTGTGTATACTATTTACATGTGTACTGTATGACTATTTACATGTGCACTGTTGACACTATTTACATGTGCACTGTATGACACTATTAACATGTGCACTGTATGACTATTTACATGTGCACTGTATGGCACTATTAACATATGCACTATATGACAATATTTACATGTGCACTGTATGACACTATTAACATGTGCACTGTATGACTATTTACAGGTGCACTGTATGACACTATTAACATGTGCACTGTATGACTATTTACATGTACACTGTAGGACACTAGTAACATGTGCACTGTATGACACTATTTACATGTGCACTGTATGACACTATTACATGTGTACTATATGACTATTTACATGTGCACTGTATGACACTATTAACATGTGCACTGTATGACTAGTTACATGTACACTGTATGACACTAGCAACATGTGTACTGTATGATACTATTAACATGTGCATTGTATGACTAGTTACATGTACACTGTCTGACACTAGTAACATGTGCACTGTATGACAATATTTACATGTGCACTGTATGACACTATTAACATATGCACCGTATTACTAGTTACATGTACACTGTATGACACTAGTAACATGTGCACTGTATGAGACTATTTACATGTGCACTCTATGACATTATTAACATGTGCATTGTATGACTAGTTACATTTACACTGTATGACACTAGTAACATGTGCACTGTATGACACTATTTACATGTGCACTGTATGACACTATTAACATGAATACTATATGACTATTTACATGTGCACTGTATGACACTATTAACATGTGCACTGTATGACACTATTTATATGTGCACTGTATGATACTATTAACATGTGCACTGTATGAATATTTACATGTGCACTGTATGACACTATTAACATGTGCACTGTATGACTAGTTACATGTACATTGTATGACACTAGTAACATGTGCACTATATGACACTATTAACATGTGCCCTGTATGACTATTTACATGTGCACTGTATGACACGTTACACGTGCACTGTATGACACTATTAATATGTGCACTGTATGACTCGTTACATGTGCATTGTATGACACTATTAACATGTGCACTGTATGACTAGTTACATGTGCACTGTATGACACAATCAATATGTTCACTATATGACTAGTTACATGTGTACTGTATGACACTATTAAGATGTGCACTGTATGACTAGTTACATGTGCACTGTATTACACTATTAAGATGTACACTGTATGACACTATTAACATGTGCACTGTATGACTAGTTGCATGTGCACTGTATGACACTATTAACATGTGCACTGTATGACACTATTAACATGTGCACTGTATTACACTATTAACATGTGCACTGTATGACTAGTTACATGTGCACTGTATGACACTATTAACATGTGCACTGTATGACACTATTAACATGTCCACTGTATGACTAGTTACATGTGCACTGTATGACACTATTAACATGTCCACTGTATGACTAGTTACATGTGCACTGTATGACACTATTAATAGTTGCACTGTATGACACTATTACCATATGCACTGTATGGCTAGTTAAATGTGCACTGTATGACACTATTAACAGTTGCACTGTATGACACTATTAACAGTTGCACTGTATGACACTATTAACATGTGCACTGTATGACACTATTAACATGTCCACTGTATGACTAGTTACATGTGCACTGTATGACACTATTAATAGTTGCACTGTATGACACTATTAACATATGCACTGTATGACTAGTTAAATGTGCACTATATGACACTATTAACAGTTGCACTGTATGACACTATTAACAGTTGCACTGTATGACACTATTAACATGTCCACTGTATGACTAGTTACATGTGCACTGTATGACACTATTAACATGTCCACTGTATGACTAGTTACATGTGCACTGTATGACACTATTAATAGTTGCACTGTATGACACTATTAACATATGCACTGTATGACTAGTTAAATGTGCACTGTATGACACTATTAACAGTTGCACTGTATGACACTATTAACATGTGCACTGTATGACTAGTTAAATATGCACTGTATGACACTATTTACATGGATACTGACTACATTACCCATCTGGGCGCTTTATTGCAATGTTGATCTGGGCTATATCTCGGCATAATATTTGAGCATTGTATACACTGTTTATCTAGGCACCACTTGCAATAAATACAGTATCTATATGACCCTTTTAATTGCACAGTGTATGGAACAATACTAAAAAAGCAATTTACTATTTCATAGTCTAGAAAAACTATAGCTGTATATTGTAGCACATACAATATTTAATTGGGTCCAGATTTATATATTGTAAATTTGAAGTATTTTATTGTTGCTATATTTGAGCAGTTGTAGAAGTAGCTTTCATGTAGAAATTACTTAATGTCTCAAGGGATCCCTCCTTGGACAAGATGTAAAAAAAATATGAATCCCTGGTCAGGCCAATGTTTTCTATAGAGAATTATAGAAATTATTGCTGTGAAATGAATAATTATTCCCTTCTTTTGTCATCAATGCATTAAATATTTCATTTTACTCAATGCTTTCCGCTTTGCTTCTGTGTATTTATCACATGGCAGCTGCCATTGGAAATTTTACCAACATTTCTCTCCTAATCCCTTTTTAACAGAGTTAGAATAGATTGAAAACAGATTGTCAAAGTAGCTATTGTATGTCAACTTAGTCTGCAGCTCTAATCCTTCCATTATCTGCTAATAAAGCTGCTGCACAAGTCACAGAAACCACATCCGATTTTTTTGTCAATTGGTTTTTGCGGTTTTATTTCTTAGTAAAGAGTAATAACACTTTATTGTTCCATAATCAAAGACATTTTGTTGCTGCTTTCCAAATAATGACCTTGTATCTAAAATGTGGACCTTGTCAGGAATATCTGTAACGTTCTGACATTCTTAAAAAGCTCTTAAGGGCATGGCCAGACGTGGCGTATTTCTGCAGACACTGTCCGCATCAATGCCGCACATAATCTGCATTGCAGATTCTGTTGCGGCTTTACCTAAAATGTGCAGTAAATTGATGCGGATTAGCCGTTGCCTATTCAGGTGAAGAGTACTTCCTGCTGTCTTTTAAAACATTTCATCTCAGTCTGGCTATAAACCCCGAAACACATAGGTCCAGCCAGAATGAAGAAATATGCTGTTCGTAAAACCAATACGCAACGCAACACACATAACATCTGCGGATTTCATGCGGAATTTTGAATCTCCATTGAAGTCAACGGAGAAATTCCGCAATAAGTCCGCAACAAGTCCGCTACACGTCCGCAACAGCCAGTGTATGCTGTGGACACCAAATTCCGCACTGCAGCCTATGGTCCGCAGCTGAGTTTTCCGCCATGTGTGCACGAACCTAACTAAAAAGGTGTGGAAACCAATGGAGAAAATGTCCGCTGTTGATTTCCACAGCGGACTGGTCATGCCCTAAAAGTTGCTTGTTTGACTACACCAGAAAACTGTTACGTTTTCACGAACCCTTATAATATGGGTACAATAGGTGTAAAACAATATAACATGAGATTTAAAGGGGAAATATAGCCCAAAACGATCTGATATGTCAAAGAAATGTATTAGAAGATCACATTGGTGGAATATGTGAGCTCAGATTAACAGTGATTTCCATAATGAAGGGGTGACAGCTCAAATACTTTGGCTTGCTCTGAGATTTCAGTTACCGGAAAACACATTCTAAGCAAAGCTCCATTGATGGTAGGGCTTATGTTATGTATATCAATTATGCAGATTGTCATAAATTACTATATTTATATTATATATATTTTTGGTATGTCTATTATTAGAATATAACTAGTCATAAAAAATGATTTATCCAAATGATCCCCAAATAACTGTGAGAGAAATAGGAACCCCAACTTTCTACAATTTTCACAAACATACATTCACATACAAGCTAGGGGACTCTTAGAAAGAGCCAGGCTTTCCTATCTTACCTGGCATGTCCATATTGAGGTAATGAGAAAGCCATCATCTCTAAAAACATTAAAGATCTCGATGATGCCTCTGGAGTAGCCAAATACGGAGATACTGGCATCTGAAACCGCCAGATTAAAAGTCAGATAATCTGTGGGCAGCAAGCTGTTCCTTTGCTTGTACAATATAAATATTACAATACTGTTCCCGAACCATGACATCCATCCTAGAAAACAAGAAATATGTAATTATTTTTGTAATGAAATGGATGAAAGTGATATACGTAATAGTAGTACCAGAAAATGATAGTACTAAAGAACCATAAGTACAACAGAATACAATTGTGTTTGGCCCCTTTCACATCACAATCGAAAGATCCATTCTCTTGTACTTTTGTATATATGTAGCATATGCGTTGTGACAAGGACAATCTCATCTCTGCTCATACCTGAATATTAGGACAATACATAGACAGGTTGAGTTATTATGCTTCTGTTACAGAAAGCAGAAAAATTCAATAGCGAAGCAAGACAAAGGCAGAACAGAAACAACCATTTAGAGTCATATGTATTGTGCCAATTGTGCCACCTACACAAATCCAATATATTAAAATCCTTGTTTCTATTCAGATCCCTATTATTATCCAGAGGACACACCATTATAGGAGTTAGTGCTGGCAAAGACATTCAAGTTAGTATGTAATTCAAAATGCCCAAATAGACCAAAAAAAATTATAACCAGATTACTTTGCTAATAATGTTGCCATGATGGGGATGCATTTCAGGATAGGACTTGTATCAATCAAGACTTGCTGCTAAATATGAGAAAATATTACTGCCATTTACTAGTATTATCTATATGTTAAAAACTTACAATAATAGATCTTGCTGCAGTGTTGAAAAGCCATTAAAAAAGTTTTACGTTTCTTGCCACAGTCTATCTATCTATCTATCTATCTATCTATCTATCTATCTATCTATCTATCTATCTATCTATCTATCTATCTATCTATCTATCTATCTATCTATCTATCTACCTACCTACCTACCTACCTACCTACCTACCTACCTACCTACCTACCTACCTATCTATCTATCTATCTATCTATCTATCTATCTATCTATCTATCTATCTATCTATCTATCTATCTATCTATCTATCTATCTATCTATCTTGTAAAAAAATGGCAGCACTCCAGTAGGTTTCAGTGAAAGTGATGGACTTTATTCACCTTGCAAAGTTTCAGCTCACTCAATGAAGTCTTTCTCAAGCAAAAATATATAATCTATCTAAAATAATGTAATACACTACTATAAAAATGTTCACAGGAAAAATGAGAGCAATGTTCTATATAAACACTGTATACCCAATATCCTGCTCATTGTAGATAGATAGATAGATAGATAGATAGATAGATAGATAGATAGATAGATAGATAGATTACATTCGAAAATGAAGCTCAATATGAAGTTGCTGCCCCTATGCTCTTTTGATAATCTTAGGGCCTGTTCACATCAGCGTTGCTTTCCATTGAGGGGTTCCATCTGAGCTTTCCATCGGGGGGAACCCCTCAATGGAAAGGCAAACGGAAACCTTAGCTTCCATTTGCATCACCATTGAAACTTGCTAATGGTATCCGTTTGTCACCGTTGTGAAAGGGTTCCGTTGCTTTGATGGAATCAATAGCACAGTCAACTTTTTTGCCTTCCTGTTGAGTGGTTCCCCCGACGGAAAGTTCAGACGGAACCCCTCAACGGAAAGCAACACTGATGTGAACCCAGCCTTAGCATAGGGATTGGTTCAGTTGAAGATGTCTTTGGTCATCTATAAAGATTACAGTCGACACAGAATCTGATGCAATTTGTGCAAAAATAAAGAAACAACTGAATACATAAATAAATATTTAGCATTTTTAAGCCAAACCAAAAGATATCTAATGCAAAATTGTCCAAAGAGGTGCAACCTAGTGTAGGCTTTATAAGCTACCAAAAGCAACTCAGTGCTGTATGTTTCTGTGTATGTGCGCACATTTTTTACTATTTCATATGGCCTCAGTCTCAAATTGACTTTCTTGACAATAGTTGGTTTTGCAAAGTGCTTGATTGCAGGTTAACACAAGTAAGTTCTGCATTGACACATCAGTAATTCCAATAACATACATTATGTAATGCTACATGGGTGTTGTGAATTAGTTTGTTCATCCTGACAGATCCACTTGCGTAAATGACAGATCCACTTGTACCTGATCATAGTGATGTTTATTTTGTACCCTGGCAGAGAAACCTTAGGACTCATGTGAATAATAAATTAAAATAAGTGACAACTCTCATTCAGTGAGCATCAAACAAATAGTAAAAGTAAAACCTTCATTTGAAAATAAAGTAACATGCAACTATAAAAAATCAGACAGCAATGTACTATATATACATTGTATACCCAATATCCTGCAAACAGAAGATGGATAGATAGATAGATAGATAGATAGATAGATAGATAGATAGATAGATAGATAGATAGATAGATAGATAGATAGATAGATAGATAGATAGATAGATCGATCGATCGATCGATCGATCGATCGATCGATCGATCGATAGATAGATAGATAGATAGATAGATAGATATAGAGAGAGAGAGAGAGAGAGAGGGAGGGATGGATAGATAGACAGACAGATGGATAGATACGTACCTAGGGATAGTAGATAGACGCCTATTATAGTCTCCCCTTGCTCTGACAGTGGATTTTCTTTTTGTGGTAGAGTCATATTGTTGTTCCTCCATGGTGCTGGCCGTGGAAACTGTATGGACATTTTATGTTTGTTCTGGATGAAAATAATAAATTAACTATATAATGGCATGAATAGAGAGAGTTTTCCTTCTGTCCAGCATTTAGCACTTGCTTCTGTCTTGCATTCCAAGATTAACAAATTAGGGATGAAAATCTTCTCAACAGACAGGGAGCTGTGTAAACGTTTGACCCCCTCCTCCTTATTCTATAATCCGGGCTATAAATACATCACAGTATGTCACTCAACAGCATATATAATAGATAGGTTTACAGAAAGATGTCTTCTATCATTACTGGATATACATCAAATGAAGACAGGGCAGGCAGGGTCATAATCATATGGTGCTCTGACTTAACGTACCATTAGCCTTGTTAATGTAAATGACAATATGTTAAGATTGGTAAAATGCATATTACGTTTAAGTATATATAATTTTTTTTTTTTTGCTTGCTTCGAGCCCATTTAGAGATGTCTTCTCTGCACTATAGACAGTAACATGTTAGCAGTTGTAAGTAATGTAAATCATGTTTTTTTAATCCATTATAATGCTTTGGATTGAAGTACTCAGTGTGCCATGCAAAAATGAAAGTTATATAGGACAAACTGTTACCACATATGTAACATTAATCAATCATTTAAACTTACATTTCAGTGTGACCCTTGTCCCTGACTTTCTTTGCAAAGATGATCCATCTGTGGTGCATACAAGGTGACTTTGAGATGAACACAGGCCTCAGAGTGGTCTACAGTAAGCCTGCTACATGATGGGCTGAGGACAAAATTCATGTGTGAGAAGATCTACTCACACAGATACAAACACGTGAAAGCGGCTACTAAACACCAACTTGTGGGGGGCCGCACACAGGATAGAGCAGCTACTGAACACCAGCTTCTGGGGGGCTGCTCACAGGAAAGAGAGGCTACTGAACACCAGCTTGTGGAGGGCCGTTCACAGGAGTGAGAGAGGCTACTAAACACCGGCTTGTGGAGGTCCGTTCACAGGAGAGAGAGGCTACTAAACACCAGCTTATGGAGGGCCGCTCACAGGTGAGAGAGAGGCTACTGAACACCAGCTTGTGGAGGCCCGCTCACAGGATAGAGGTGCTACTAAACACCAGCTTGTTGGGGGCTGCTCACAGGAGAGAGAGGCTACTAAACACCAGCTTGTGGGGGCCCGCTCACAGGAGAGAGAGGCTACTAAACACCAGCTTGTGAGGGGCTGCTCACAGGAGAGAGAGGCTACTGAACACCAGCTTGTGGGGGGCTGCTCACAGGAGAGAGAGAGGCTACTAAGCACCAGCTTGTGGGGGGCTGCTCACAGGAGAGAGAGAGGCTACTAAACACCAGCTTGTGCGGAGCTGCTCACAGGAGAGAGAGAGAGGCTACTGAACACCAGCTTGTGCGGGGCTGCTCACAGGATAGAGGTGCTACTAAATACCAGCTTGTTGGGGGCTGCTCACAGGAGAGAGAGGCTACTAAACACCAGCTTGTGGGGGCCCGCTCACAGGAGAGAGAGGCTACTAAACACCAGCTTGTGAGGGGCTGCTCACAGGAGAGAGAGTTTGCTGAACACCAGCTTGTGTGGGGCTGCTAACAGGAGAGTGAGGCTACTGAACACTAGTTTGTGGAGGGCCGCTCACAGGAGAGAGAACCTACTAATCACCAGCTTGTGGGGGGCCGCTCACAGGAGAGAGAGGCTACTAAACACCAGCTTGTGGGGGGCTGCTCACATGAGAGAGAGGCTACTAAACACACGCTTGTGCGGGCCCGCTCACAGGAGAGAGAGGCTACTAAACACCAGCTTGTGCGAGCCCGCTCACAGGAGAGAGAGGCTACTAAACACCAGCTTGTGCGGGCCCGCTCACCGGAGAGAGAGGCTACTAAACACCAGCTTGTGGGGGGCTGTTCACAGGAGAGAGAGGCTACTAAATACCAGCTTTTGGGGGCGGCTGACAGGAGAGAGAGTCTACTGAACACCAGTTTGTGGGGGCTGCTCACAGGAGAGTGAGGCTACTGAACACCAGCTTGTGGAGGGCCACTCACAGGAGAGAGAGCCTACTAAACACCAGCTTGTAGGAGGCTGCTCACAGGAGAGAGAGGCTACTAAACACCAGCTTGAGGGGGGCTGCCTACAGGAGAGAGAGGCTACTAAACACCAGCTTGTGGGGGGCTGCTCACATGAGAGAGAGGCTACTAAACACCAGCTTGTGGGGGCCCACTCACAGGAGTGAGAGGCTACTGAACACCAGCTTGTGGGGGGCTGCTCACAGAAGAGAGCAGCTACCAAACACCAGCATGTGGAGGGCTGCTCACAGGAGAAAGAGTCTACTGAACATCAGCTAGTGGAGGGCGGCTCACAGGAGAGTGAGGCTACTGAACACTAGCTTGTGGAGGGCCACTCACAGGAGAGAGAGCCTACTAAACACCAGCTTGTGGGAGGCTGCTCACAGGAGAGAGAGGCTACTAAACACCTGCTTGTGGGGGGCCACTTACAAGAGAGAGAGGCTACTAAACACCAGCTTGTGGAGGGCGGCTGACAGGAGAGAGAGTCTACTGAACACCAGTTTGTGGGGGGCTGCTCACAGGAGAGTGAGGCTACTGAACACCAGCTTGTGGAGGGCCACTCACAGGAGAGAGAGCCTACTAAACACCAGCTTGTAGGAGGCTGCTCACAGGAGAGAGAGGCTACTAAACACCAGCTTGAGGGGGGCTGCCTACAGGAGAGAGAGGCTACTAAACACCAGCTTGTGGGGGGCTGCTCACATGAGAGAGAGGCTACTAAACACCAGCTTGTGGGGGCCCACTCACAGGAGAGAGAGGCTACTGAACACCAGCTTGTGGGGGGCTGCTCACAGAAGAGAGCAGCTACCAAACACCAGCATGTGGAGGGCTGCTCACAGGAGAAAGAGTCTACTGAACATCAGCTAGTGGAGGGCTGCTCACTGGAGAGAGCAGCTAGTAAAAACCAGCTTGTGGAGGGCCGCTCATAGGAGAGAGAGGCTACTAAACACCAGCTTGTGCGGGCCCGCTCACAGGAGAGAGAGGCTACTAAACACCAGCTTGTGCATGGCTGTTCACAGGAGAGGGAGAGGCTACTAAATACCAGCTTTTGGGGGCCCACTCACAGGAGAGAGAGGCTACTGAACACCAGCTTGTGGGAGGCCGCCCACAGGAGAGAGAGGCTACTAAACACCAGCTTGTGGGGGGCTACTTACAGGAGAGAGAGAGGCTACTAAACACCAGCTTGTGGGGGGCCATTTACAGGAGAGAGAAGTTACTAAGCATCAGCTTGTGGGGGGCTGCTCACAGGAGAGAGAGTCTACTGAACACCAGCTTGTGGGGAGCTGCTCACAGGAGAGTGAGGCAACTGAAGACTAGCTTGTGGAGGGCCACTCACAGGAGAGAGAGCCTACGAAACACCAGCTTGTGGGGGGCTGCTCACATGAGAGAGAGGCTACTAAACACCAGCTTGTGGGGGCCCACTCACAGGAGAGAGAGGCTACTGAACACCAGCTTGTGGGGGGCCGCTCACAGAAGAGAGCAGCTACCAAACACCAGCATGTGGAGGGATGCTCACAGGAGAAAGAGTCTACTGAACATCAGCTAGTGGAGGGCTGCTCACTGGAGAGAGCAGCTAGTAAAAACCAGCTTGTGGAGGGCCGCTCATAGGAGAGAGAGGCTACTAAACACCAGCTTGTGCGGGGCTGTTCACAGGAGAGGGAGAGGCTACTAAATACCAGCTTTTGGGGGCCCACTCACAGGAGAGAGAGGCTACTGAACACCAGCTTGTGGGATGCCGCCCACAGGAGAGAGAGGCTACTAAACACCAGCTTGTGGGGGGCTACTTACAGGAGAGAGAGAGGCTACTAAACACCAGCTTGTGGGGGGCCACTTACAGGAGAGAGAGGTTACTAAGCATCAGCTGGTGGGGGGCTTCTCACAGGAGAGAGAGTCTACTGAACACCAGCTTGTGGGGAGCTGCTCACAGGAGAGTGAGGCAACTGAAGACTAGCTTGTGGAGGGCCACTCACAGGAGAGAGAGCCTACGAAACACCAGCTTGTGGGGGGCTGCTCACAGGAGAGAGAGGCTACTAAACACCAGCTTGTGGGTGGCTGCTCACAGGAGAGAGAGGCTACTAAACACCAGCTTGTGGGGGTCCGCTCACAGGAGAGAGATGCTACTGAACACCAGCATGTGTGGCCTGCTCACAGGAGAGAGCAGCTACTAAACACCAGCTTGTGGAGGGCTGCTCACAGGAGAGAGAGTCTACTGAACATCAGCTTGTGGAGGGCCGCTTACAGGAGAGAGAGGCTACTAAACACCAGCTTGTGGAGGCCCAGGGACGCTCATAGGAGAGGAGCGGATACTAAACACCAGCTTGTGGGGGGCTGCTCACAGGAGAGGAGTGGCTGCTGAACACCAGCTTGTGGGGGGCTGCTGACAGGAGAGGAGTGGCTACTTAACACCAGATTGTGGGGGCTGCTCACAGGAGAAGAGCGGCTACTAAACACCAGCTTGTGGGGGGCCACTTACAAGAGAGAGAGGCTACTAAACACCAGCTTGTGGAGGGCGGCTGACAGGAGAGAGAGTCTACTGAACACCAGTTTGTGGGGGGCTGCTCACAGGAGAGTGAGGCTACTGAACATCAGCTTGTGGAGGGCCACTCACAGGAGAGAGAGCCTACTAAACACCAGCTTGTGGGAGGCTGCTCACAGGAGAGAGAGGCTACTAAACACCAGCTTGTGGGGGGCTGCCTACAGGAGAGAGAGGCTACTAAACACCAGCTTGTGGGGGGCTGCTCACATGAGAGAGAGGCTACTAAACACCAGCTTGTGGGGGCCCACTCACAGGAGAGAGAGGCTACTGAACACCAGCTTGTGGGGGGCCGCTCACAGGAGAAAGAGTCTACTGAACATCAGCTAGTGGGGGGCTGCTCACTGGAGAGAGCAGCTAGTAAAAACCAGCTTGTGGAGGGCTGCTCATAGGAGAGAGAGGCTACTAAACACCAGCTTGTGGAGGGGCAGGGCCGCTCACAGGAGAGGAGCAGATACTAAACACCAGCTTGTGGGGGGCTGCTCACAGGAGAGGAGTGGCTGCTGAACACCAGCTTGTGGAGGGCTGCTCACAGAAGAAGAGCGGCTACTTAACACCAGCTTGTGGTGGGCTGCTCACAGAAGAGAGTGGCTACTCAACACCATCTTTTGGGGGTCTGCTCACAGGAGAGGAACGGCTACTGAACATCAGCTAGCAGAGGGCTGCTCACAAGAGGGAGCGGCGCCTACTGAACATCAGCTAGCGGAGGGCTGCTCTCTGAAGAGAGTGGCTACTGAACAGCTTGTGCAGGGCTGCTCACATGAGAGAGCGGTTACTGAACACCAGCTTGTGGGTGGCCACTCACAGGAGAGGAATGGCTACTGAAGATCAGCTTGTGGGAGGGGGCGACTACACATTGTAGAGAGAGCTGATAGATATTTTCTTTCAGAGACAGCTGCCAAAGAATCCCTTGGGCAGGGGTGTAGCTAGGGGGGGGGGCAAGTGGGGTATATGCCCCAGGTGCAGCTTGGTGGTAGGGAAGGGGGCGCCACAGAGCAGCTGACCGCTGCTGATTGGCGCCTTGTATGTCGCACACCTGCAGCAGCGATCAGCTTTAGCAAGAGCCAGGAGATCACGCAGCGGCGTTCTGACTCGGGTCCAGTCCCGTGCTGCACCCTCCCAGCATGTAGGGGGCGCCACTGGGCTCTGCGTCTACTCTGTGCTCTGCACACACACGGAGTAAATAACAGCCAAGAAGCAGTAGAGGAAGCTCCACCCACAGCCTGTCCTGCAGGAAACCTTTGATCCTGTCAGCAAGGATACATGGTGAGTGTACATGTGTGTCTATTGTGTATACAGTATGTTTCTCTGTGTTTGTACGTGTATATGTTACTGCTGCCCCTTATATAACATGCTGACCTTTATATACCCTGCTGCCTCATATACACGCTGCTGCCCCTATATACCCTGCTGACCCCTATATACCCTGCTGACCCCTATATACCCTGCTGCCCCTTCTATACTCTCCTGCCCTTATATATGTGCCTATGTGTGTGTGTGTTTATAAGTATCTGTGGAAGTAGTTATCATCTACTACATTATCTGTAATCAGAGAGTTATCACTGTGTTATCAGAGGTGTTACATAGGACTGCAGGTAACATCTACTAAATTATCTGTACTCATTGAGTTATCACTGTGTGTTATCAGAGGTGTTACATAGGACTGCAGGTAACATCTATTACATTATCTGTATCAGGGAGTTATCACTGTGTTATCAGAGGTGTAACATAGGGCTGCACGTGAAATCTACAACAATATCTGTACTGGGTATAAATGGGTCTGTCTGTGAATGTGTCTTTGTGCTTGTATATATGTTCCTTTTATGTATTTGTATATGTTCCTGTTTGTGTATTTATCTGCCGGAGTGTGTGTGTGTGTGTGTGTGTGTGTGTGTGTGTGTGTGTCTAAATATCTGTCTTTATGTATGCACAGTATATATGTTCCAGTATGTGCGTGTCTATATATGCGGTTAATTTTAGTTTTTTGTAGGGGACATCCAACCTAAGGACGGCCCTGGCTGTCACCAACCCTAGTCAGAAGGAATTCCGCCGCTGCTTGCGCCACATGACCTCCTCGGCTCTTCTGGTAAGTCACGTCAGGCAGAGCGGAGATTGGTAGCGGTAGGCTACCGCTCACTGCTCTGTTTACAGTGTGGTGCTAAGTACAAGGGGGGAGTGTGGCGCTATTTAAAAGGGGCAGTGGGCTGTGTGTGGCCCTATTTACAAGGGTTGGAGTGTGCTGCTATCTACAAGGGGGGAAGCGGTCTGTGTGTGGCACTATCTACAAGGGGGGCTGTGTGGCGCTATTTACAAGGGGGAGGGGGAAGGAGATGTCGTGAAATAAGTTTGGGGGGCGCCAATCTGAATCTTTGCCCTGGATGCAGGAGAACCTAGCTACGCCTCTGCCTTGGGGGAGGCATAGGTAAAAGAGCTAGAGTTAGAGCCAGAGATTTTGTTTGGGGTGTGCACAACACCAGCTTGGGGGGCTGACACAAAGCTGCGAAGAAAATATTTATATTTTTAGTGATTTATAAAATAACTTGTAGCTCTTTTTTTATAGGTGAACCTGTAATGGCTGCGGCGATGACCAGGAGATCAGAGCGTCACGTCAGCGTTGAACAGAAGAAAGAGCAGTACTGCATTATGTGCTTGCCAAGTACACAACACAGCGCTGCACGGTGTCCAGCGCTGAGTAAAACAAACACCAGAACAGAGCGGCACTTTATTCTATCAGTGATCTGATTTCAAACTGAAGCGCTACTCTGCTGTCCTACAGAAGCACCGCTCTCCCCGCTCTCCCCCTGTGTCTCCCCGTGTTGCACCACAGCTTACAACGGTCCTGGACACAGAGAGGGAGTGAAGTGTCCGTGAGCCAGAGATCGAAGCTCCACATACCAGCTGTGGCATGGGTGATGTAGGTTGCCGACCCTTGGTGTACCATGTCAGAACAGATAAGGACATGGTCTGGCAGCAGTGAGTCTTATGGGGTTCTTTCTCAAAGGCATTTGTCTTTTCATGATTTTGCACTCTCCAAATTCTCACAAGTCAAGAGTTAATTAAAAAAAATACTCTGGCAATAATTTTGAAATAGCATTGAAATACCTGTGATGCTTAGACAGATTGTGATAGTCCAGAAGGCGGGACTTCCACTAATATTGAGATCACCACCAAAAAGCCCCAATGGAGAGGTGGCCACAAAATCTTAATTCTAGAATTGGAAATAAACAAACCTAAAGGTGCTCCAATTTCCATTTCCATCAATGTAGTATTCTATTCATTGAAACTTGGCACCGGACTTGAACCCTCCTCCCTTACTCGCCGGACTCTTCCCTTACTCAGCTCAACCCACTTCCAAGTTCAATAAAGTGGTGGCCGCACATGCAGTCACACTCTATTTAAATGGATAGAAGCTATGAAATACAGAATCTAGGGTAACCTATCAGCGCTCGCACTTGCAGGTTTGGACTGACAGAAGACTGACAGTCCATATATGGAAAGTGTTGTCAGGAGCAGAGCAGTGTCCCAGGCAGAGTGTTAGTAGTGCTCTGCCCGGGACTTTGGCTTTGGGGTTGCCACTGACATCACTATCCGTATTTGGCCGGAGTACCGGAGCAGAGCCTTTACTAGCGCTCTGCCTGGGACATCAGCTCTGCACTAGACATCACTATCCATATATGGACAGTGATGTCAGGAGCAGAGCAAGACTCCCAGGCAGAGTGCTAGTAGTGCGCTGCCCGGTACTATGGCTCTGGGGTTGCCCCTGACAACACTCTCTAAATATGGATAGTGATGTCAGTGGCAACCCCAGAGCCAGAGTCCTGCGCAGATCGCTACTAGCACTCTGCCTGGGACACTGCTCTGCTCCTGACAACACTGTCCATATATGGACAGCGCTGTCAGGGGCTTCTTCAGAGATGGAGTCCCAGAGCTGAGCCGCTTCTAGCTCTCTGCCTGGGACTCCGCTCCTCCTGGCACTACTTGGGAGGGGGGCTGTGTGGCACTACCAGGAAGGGGGGCTGTGTGGAACTACCTGGGAGGAGGGGGCAGTGTGGCACTACCTGGGAGGGGGGGCTGTGTAGCACTATCTACAGAGGGCACTAAATTTATTGGGGTACAAACTGGGTCCCTAACTTCTATATGGGGGCATAAACAGGGCCTAACGTCTATATGGGGGCACAAAGTGAAGTTTTCTGACATTTTACTACCACCGTGAGTTCCCCCGCAATGGGGCCTACTAAATCTGTGTTGCCCAAGGGCCCACATAAACCTGGAGCTGGCCCTGGCTGGGGGGCCTAGAAGGGGGACACTTTGTGATCAGATTTATGTCAAGGGACAATTCAAACAAGTAGGGATTGTCCAAAGTGGTAATCTTGTTTAAGATATTCATTCTGATCTGGTTCAATATTGACCCCTTGGCAACATATGATGTACTATTACTGTGTTGTCACCAAGGGGAAGTATGGAGCGCGCTCACGGGCTTTAGATAGCCGACACCACACTCCAGCGGGCGGAATCAAAGTTCACTTTGATTCCGCCCGTTTAACACTTTAAATGCCGCAGTCAATCATGACTGCGGCATTTCAATTGTTAGAATCAGGGGGGTGCCCCCTCATACACGCCATCGTGCCCCCCCCCCCGCCCGTGGCACGGTCTGTTTACAATGGTTGTTATGGCAGCCTGGGGGCCTACTAAAGGCCCCCAGGTCTGCCATCTTTGTACTCCTTTGAAGCTCTGCCTCTGGCAGGGCTTCAAAGGAGACTCTCCGTATCACAATATACTGCAATACATTAGTATTGCAGTATGTCATACAAGCGATCCAACAATCGCTGGTTCGAGTTTCCTAGGGGAACTAATAAAAAATGTAAAAAAAAAAACAGTTAAATAAAGGTTTTTTTTATGTTTAAAAAAAAAAGTATTAAAAGTTAAAAAAAAAAAACTTTTTCCCCTAGAGTAATGTTCAAAAAAAACAAAAGTTAACATAACTGGTATCGCCGCATCCGTAAAAGTCAGAACTATCACAATATAGTGTTGTTTAACTCACTCGGTGATCGCCATAAAAATAATAAATTATTAGGGTATGTTCACACGCAGTGAGCAAAAACGTCTGAAAATACGGAGCTGTTTTCAGGCGAAAACAGCTCCTGATTTTTTAACAACTCGCGTTTTTCACTGTGTCTTTTACGGCCGTTTTTGGAGCTGTTTTCAATGGAGTCAATGAAAAACGCCTCCAAAAACGTCCCAAGAAGTGTCCTGCACTTCTTTTGACGAGCTGTCATTTTACGCGCCGTATTTTGACAGCGACGCGTAAAATAAAGGCTCGTGGGAATAGAACATAATAATTCCCATTGAAAGCAGTGGGCAGATGTTTGTAGGTGTATTTGGGGGCGTTTTTTCAGGCATAATTCGATGCGTAAAACGCCCGAATTACTTCTGAAACCACTGCGTGTGAACATACCCTAAGGGCACGGCCACACGTGGCAGAGTTCTTCCGCTGGAAATGTTGGTGCAGATTTGGGGCAATTACGCAACGAATCTGCACCAACAGTTCCATATCTGACAGGTAATTCAGACGTTGCAGAAAAGACAGCGGACTTGCCACAGATTTCAGTTTTTGCATTGCAAAGGCTAAAATATGCAGTGAAATTCCGCTTCTTCTCCGCAACAATCAGTGCATGCTGCGGAGAGAAAATTCCGCACCGCAGCCTATGGTCCGCAGCAGAGTATTCCGCAACGTCTGAACTGACTTGCCTAAAAATATATTGAAACAAATGTAAAAACCGCCGCTGGAGAATTCCACTGCGGACTGTCCACGGCAATTCCGCCATGTCTGGCCGTGCCCTAAAACACACAAATTGCTGTTTTTTGGTCACCTTAGCCCTAAAAAAAAATTAAATAAAAAGTGATCAAAAAGTCGCATATACCCCCAAATGGTATCGGTGAAAACTACAGCTCGCCGCGCAAAAATTAAGCTCTCACATCGCTAAATTGATGAATAAATAAAAAAGTTATGGCTCTCAAAACAGACGCAAAACATTTTTTTTTTCGCAACGTTTTTTTTTTTTAAAAGTGGTACAACATAAAACAAAACATATAAATTTGGTATCGCCGTAATCGTATCAACCTGTAGAATAAGGTGCACAAGTAGTTTCTACCACCTGATGGACGCCGCAAAAATAAAACCCTTCAAAAAATGGCGTAATCGCTGTTTTTTTCCCATTTCACCCCACAAATATTTTTTTTTCAGCTTACCAGTACATTATGCCGTAGAATACATGGTGCCATGACAAACTACTACTTGTCTTGCAAAAAACAAGCCCTCATACGGCTATGTCGACAAAAAAAACAAAGAAGTTATGGCTTTTGGAAGCCGGGGAGGAAAAAAACGAAAATGAAAAAACTGAAATTGGCCGTGTCTCCAAGGGGTTAAAGGCATCCCTGTCATATTTGTAATGTGTAATTTCAAAAAGTGACATTTTCCTCTATGCATTCAGGCAGAAATGACCCTGGTCACAAAAGGATTAATTGTACTGCTTTCCAAAAACTTTATTTTTTTGTGTAGCCCAACCATAGCTATACCACTGTTATGACCATTTCTAACAGTTAACAGAATGAGTTAAAACAGAATAAAATTCCAAGAATATTATTGGTACTTCAAGTTCCCGGTAAGAAGACCTTAATCGCATTAGTGTTTAAGCTGTTTAAGTCACACGAGAAAAAAATGTGGATTTACATTTTACTTTACAGAAAACATTTCTGCATTACACAGGGTTTCATTATTTCCCAAATGCGTGATACTATACATTCTGCTGAAATGTTACCTACATGCTGTAGCGTCCATGACCGTGGACCGCCGGGTTTACTCACCCCCCGACAGCCGCAGCCATTGATCTATGAGTGCTGGCTCGCATCTCCTTCCTAGGAGACGCCAGCACTCACTTCCGCTCCGGTCTGCTGTGTCCCATAGGGTGCGCGCGCACGCTTGTCCCCAGTCTTAAAGGCCAAGCGCACACAAATGGAATCATCATTATCAACTGGCCATGATTCTCTGGACTATAAAAAGGGTCCTACCCTACTGATCCTTGCCTGAGCATTGTTAGTGTTCCCATGTCAGTCTTGCAAATGGTCCCTTAGTGTTATCCTGTTCCTGTTGTTACCCGTGCCTTGTATCCTGTTTCCCGTGCTGTGTCCTTGTACCAGAGACTGTTAGTGCTGGAGTCGTGTCCCTCAGCACCTGCTGTCGTCTGCCACGTCCAGTGTGATCCACCACGTCTGGCGCAACCTGCTGCATCCATCTCCATCCGTGCCAAAGCCTCGGCCACTGTCTGGACTATCCAGGTACACTTGTGCGGGACTTTGTATTGCTGGGGTACTCTGTTGTTTGGCCAGTTGCCTCCCCGCTATGGGGGTGCAGCCTAGTGGGTCCACATACCCACAGACTGTGACACATGCAGATGAAGACGCTGTCTTGCCAAGGGGTGTCTTGTTAAAATGAAGTAATCTTCTCTAACCCACATGATCAACTGTTATCGCTGAGAGGAGCCACACCTGGCCACTCATTGGCCACCGCATGGGAAATGTAACTTTACAAGGTGGTCATTTAAAGGAATGCTATTCATGTAATGCATAGATGGGACAGGTACACTGGAGCGGGAAACTCCCTCTATTACATCCAAAAATGGACAAGGTTATCTTTAGAAGTCAACCCCTTTAATAAATTGTAATTCTTTAAAAAGAAAGCCTTACACAAGAAACACAATTTTAGCATAAAAGTGTAACCTAAAAATGATTGCTCCGAAATCCTTATGTAAAGCTACTGTGTATACTTTTCTCTGTAAATCTGTGCTTTTTGAATGTTAGACTACTGCCTTAACTTTCTGAAACGGGAAGTAGCTGTCTATCAGCTACTTACAGTTAGCCATATTAACTCCGTTTTCCGTGGTACAGTAACATCCTTCTATTATGTTACATACTTTACTGAATCTTTGCCTGATCTTAGCATGATCTGGAATCAGTGACCAAATTTTTATTTGTCCATATGGGATGTATCAGTGGAAAGGAAGTAACTAGCATCTCCTCCTACCTGGGTTTTAAAGGTAATCTTATGAGTATAGCTGGCCACCTGGGACATTGCTCTTGCATTTTTGGTATACATTCTTTTGCATGGTCCAGGCTTAGTGTAGCGCCCATGGCCGCGGGCCGTCGGGTTCACTCACCTCCCGACGCCCGCAGCCATGGATCTGTGAGCGCTGGCCTCCGTCTCCATCCTAGGAGATGCCAGCGCTCACTTCCGCTCCGTCCGGCTGGGTCCCGTAGGGTGCGCGCGCACGCTCGCGCCCGCTCTTAAAGGGCCAGAGCGCGCACATGAAAACAATGATCATTAACCCACATGATTTCCTGCTCTATAAGAATGCTCAAGCCCTTCTAATCCTTGACTGAGCGTTGTTAGTCTTTCCCAGTCTGTCTCGCAAATGGTTCCTTAGTGTCTCCCGTTCCAGCTGTTACCCGTGCCCTGTTACCGTTCCTGTATTCCGCATTGTTCCTGTGCCTACCCGTGTTCAAGTGTCTTCTGCCACGTCAAGTGTCTTCTGCCACGTCAAGTGCCATCTGCTCATCGGATACTGCCCGCCACGTCTGGCGCCACTTTCCGCACCTGTCTCCATCCGTGCTGAAGCCACAGCCACCGCCCGGACTATTTCAGGTACCTAAGCATTACTGTCTGCCATCTTACTTTCACATAGACTGTGACCTGGTCAGCTGCCTCCCTGCTATGGCGGAGCGGCCTAGTGGGTCCACAAACCCAGTGTCCGTGACAGTACGCTCAGGCCATGGAACCCGCTGGCCAGCCCAAGACCCCAGTACAGAAGATTCAGACAGAGATGCATGACCTACGCACTCGTCAGGATCAACTCTTTGAGGCGGTGAATTCTATTCTGGTCCGCCTGGATCTACTCGCTGTTCCACCCCCGGTTCTTCCTCCAGAGGCTGTTGCCGTGCCACTGCCTGTTGTTCCCCCTGTTTGTTCCGGATCCTCAGTTCCTCTGCCTCTTCCTCCTCGCTACGACAGTGACCCCAGAGCATGCAGAGGATTTCTTAATCAATGCACGGTGCATTTTAGGCTACGGCCTCATCTCTTCCCCTCCGAGCAGGCTAAAGTAGCGTTCATTATCTCCCTCCTCGCTGGCAAGGCCCTCGCATGGGCGAACCCAATCTTAGAGCAACAGGGACCGGTATCCTCGGACCTAGCCTTGTTCCTGCAGTCCTTTCGTGCCGTGTTCGAGGAGCCGGGTCGAACATCCTCTGCCGCAGCCACTCTGTTGACCCTCAAGCAAGAAGGCTCCACAGTAGGGGAATATGCAATCTCCTTCCGTACCCTAGCAGCCGAGCTGGCATGGAACAATGAGGCACTGGTGGCGACCTTCTGGCAGGGACTGTCCTCTCACATCAAGGACGAACTGGCAGCCCGCGACCTTCCTTCTACCTTGGATGCCCTCATCCTGTTAGCCACCGGGGTTGATATGAGAATCCGGGAGCGCTCTCAAGAGGTTCGTCAGGAGAGCCGGGCCCACAGACCAGCACCCCCTGTCCAGAGACCACTATTGTCCACTCCTAGTGCGCTACCTGAGGAACCCATGCAGGTAGACAGAGTCCGGTTATCTGAACAGGAGAAGCAGCGCAGACGCTCCTCTGGTCTTTGCATGTATTGCGGCCTCAAGGGTCATTTTGTGCGTCAATGCCCACAGAAACCGGGAAACTCCAGTACCTAGGGTTGGTTGGAGAGGCAACTCTAGGTGGAACGTCTCCAAACGTTAAAACCTCTTCCAAATTATCGATACCTGTGGCCATCGTCACCGGACAGACTTCACATCCTTCCTCCGCCTATCTTGACTCTGGAGCGGCTGCTAATTTTATCCACCAAGATCTAGTGGATCGGTTTCAACTACCCACAGTCCGTCTGGAGAGACCCCTGGCAGTTGCCTCTGTGAATGGTCTACCGCTGCCTGATCCAATCATGCTCATCACTGAGCCGATGACATTACGGGTCGGAGCGCTTCACTCAGAACAGATCTCCTTCCTGGTACTACCCAAGGCTATCAATCCTATCCTGCTGGGTCTGCCATGGCTCCGTCTACACGCCCCGACACTCGACTGTAGTTCTGGAGAGGTTCTTCAATGGGGCTCCAGATGCCATAGCCATTGCCTGTCACAAGTCCGTCCTGTTGTGCCCCCTCTGCCTCAGTCACTCTCCGATCTACCTTCTCAGTATGCCAGTTTTGCGGATGTCTTCTGCAAACGAGAGGCTGAGACGTTGCCTCCACATCAGAATTATGACTGTCCCATTGAACTGGTTCCCAATGCTTCTCTTCCCCGTGGACGAGTATATCCTCTCTCCTTGCCAGAGACTTTATCGATGTCAGCCTATATCAAGGAGAACTTGGAGAGGGGTTTTATTCGAAAATCTTCCTCCCCGGCCGGGGCAGGATTCTTCTTCGTTAAAAAGAAAGATGGATCTCTCCGACCCTGCATTGACTACCCGTTGCCACTCATTTCCGAGCTGTTTGATCGCATACGAGGAGCCAAATTTTTTTCCATCTAGATCTGCGGGGGGCCTATAATCTAATCCGGATTCACCGGGGCGACGTATGGAAGACGGCATTTATCACCCGCGATGGGCACTACGAATACCGAGTGATGCCCTTCGGCCTATGTAATGCTCCCGCAGTATTTCAGGAGTTCGTTAATGACATCTTCCGAGATCTCCTCTATACGTGTGTTGTAGTTTATCTCGATGATATTCTAATCTTTTCCCCAGATATGATGACCCGTCGGAGGCACGTTCGTCAAGTTCTTCTGCGACTAAGAGAGAATCGCTTGTATGCCAAGTTAGAGAAATGCACCTTTGAAAAGAGGTCTCTGCACTTCCTGGGCTATGTCATCTCGGATCAAGGCCTTAAGATGGACCCTGAGAAGTTAAAGTCTGTCCTGGAATGGCCACGTCCTCAAGGCCTAAGGGCCATACAGCGGTTCCTGGGTTTCGCCAATTTCTACCTGCAGTTTATTCCGAACTTTTCTTCTCTGACGGCCCCCATCTCTACCCTTACCAAGAAGGGTGTGAACGCCAAGGTGTGGACTCCGGAGGCAGAGTCCGCATTCATTAACCTCAAGAAAGCCTTCACTTCAGCTTCGATACTCCATCACCCTGACATATCTAGGCAGTTCTCACTGGAAGTGGACGCTTCCTCTGTTGGTGCAGGCGCACTTCTGTTCCAGAGGAGCTCCAAAGGAAAGGCAGTAGTATGTGGCTACTACTCAAGACTGTTTTCCTCTGCTGAGCGCAATTATTCCGTTGGAGATCGGGAGCTACTGGCTATCAAATTGGCCCTGGAGGAGTGGAGACATCTTCTGGAGGGCGCTGCTCACCCCATCCTGATCTTCACCGACCACAAGTATCTCACTTACCTTCAGTCCGCTCAAAGACTGAATCCTCGTCAAGCCAGGTGGTCACTGTTCTTCACCCGTTTCCAATTTTTGCTCCACTACCGTCCCGCTGACAAGAACGTGAGGGCCGATGCCCTGTCCAGATCATTCGAAATGGAAGACACGGGGGAGTCCCTTCAGACGATCATAGACCCATCCTGCGTTGTCACCGCCAATCCTCTGCAGCTTAGAAATATCCCTCCAGGGAGAACTTTTGTTCGGTTGGCAGACAGAAAAAGAATTCTCCGCTGGGGACACAGTTCTAAACTAGCTGGGCACGCCGGTGTCCGTAAGACCCAAGACCTCATCGCTCGTCACTTCTGGTGGCCCACGATACCTAAGGATGTTCTGGACTTTGTCTCTGCTTGCACGGTGTGTGCCTCTAACAAGGTGGCTCACAGCAAGCCTCCTGGCCTGCTTCAACCCCTGCCTGTACTGAGTGCGCCCTGGCAGCACATCGCTATGGACTTCGTCACGGACCTTCCTCTCTCAGCAGGATGCAACACCATCTGGGTGGTGGTGGACCGGTTCTCTAAGATGGCACATTTTATCCCACTGACCGGCCTACCCTCTGCTCCTCGACTGGCAAGCTTCTTCATTCAGCACATCTTCCGCTTGCATGACTTGCCTCTTCACATTGTGTCCGACCGGGGGGCTCAGTTTACCTCCAAGTTCTGGAGAGCCCTCTGTAAACTCCTGGATGTGAGTTTGGACTTTTCCTCTGCCTATCACCCCCAGTCCAATGGGCAAGTTGAGAGGATCAACCAGATCATGGAAAATTATCTCCGCCACTTCATCTCTTCACAGCACGATAACTGGGTACAGCTTCTACCATGGGCGGAGTTTTCATATAATAACCACACAAGTGAGTCCACCACTTCCACTCCGTTTCACATCGTGTACAGTCAACATCCAAGAGTTCCTCTTCCAGTGTCGACTTCATCTCAGGTACCCGCTGCTGACCCTGCATATGGGGACTTCCTGCAAATCTGGCAACAGACCCGGTCCTCTATTTTGCTGGCGGTAGATTGCATGAAGCGTAAGGCAGATACCAAAAGAAGAGAGCCGCCTAAGTATCTTCCTGGGACTAAAGTCTGGCTGTCCTCTCGAAACATTCGCTTGAGGGTGCCTTCATACAAGTTTGCTCCCAGGTTCCTTGGTCCCTTCGAGATCCTGCAACAAATTAACCCTGTTTCCTATAAGCTGCGGCTGCCCCCTACCCTCAGAATCCCTAACTCCTTCCATGTGTCCCTCCTGAAACCAGTGGTCCTGAACCGCTACAGCAAGACCTCTAGTTCCACAGTTGCTTCCAGCGGTCCTTCTGATGTATTCGAGGTAAAGGAGATCCTGGACCGCAAGAGGGTAGGAGGAAGGACTTTCTATCTGGTGGACTGGAGAGGGTTTGGTCCTGAGGAGAGGTCCTGGTAGCCAGAAGAGAACCTCAGCGCCCCTACTCTTATTAAAAAGTTCCTCTCTCACTCTGGTCCCAAGAAGAGGGGGCGTAAGAGGGGGGATACTGTAGCGCCCATTGCCGCGGGCCGTCGGGTTTACTCACCTCCCGACGCCCGCAGCCATGGATCTGTGAGCGCTGGCCTCCGTCTCCCTCCTAGGAGATGCCAGCGCTCACTTCCGCTCCGTCCAGCTGGGTCCCGTAGGGTGCGCGCGCACGCTCGTGCCCGCTCTTAAAGGGCCAGCGCGCGCACATGAAAACAATGATCATTAACCCACATGATTTCCTGCTCTATAAGAATGCCCCAGCCCTTCTAATCCTTGCCTGAGCGTTGTTAGTCTTTCCCAGTCTGTCTCGCAAATGGTTCCTTAGTGTCTCCCGTTCCAGCTGTTACCCGTGCCCTGTTACCGTTCCTGTAATCCGCATTGTTCCTGTGCCTACCCGTATTCAAGTGTCATCTGCCACGTCAAGTGTCTTCTGCCACGTCAAGTGCCATCTGCTCATCGGATACTGCCCGCCACGTCTGGCGCGACTTTCCGCACCTGCCTCCATCCGTGCTGAAGCCACAGCCACCGCCCGGACTATTTCAGGTACCTAAGCATTACTGTCTGCCATCTTACTTTCACATAGACTGTGACCTGGTCAGCTGCCTCCCCGCTACAGCAGAGCGGCCTAGTGGGTCCCCAAACCCAGTGTCCATGACACTTGGTGGTGAAGGGAGGAACAGACAGGAAAATTACACAATAGTGCCTGTTATGCTGCCTGTCATAGTGCTCGTGTGGTGACTAGTCATAGCTCCCCATAGAATAATACCAGCCACTGGGTGTATGAACTTAGATGTGATGGATAACAGGGGACACGCAGAACCCGCTGACAATTAACCTGTCAGTCCCAAGGACTTGACAGGGTCAGGATTCAGCAAACGATACAGCTGCTCTGTATAGAGAATGCAGAGCAGCTTTATCTCAAAAAATAATCTCTACATATAATAAAACTGTAAACTTTGCGTGTCTGTACATTAAAAATATTTGCGAAAAAAATAATTGGGGGGATGAAGGATAAGTGATAGAATGCATTAAGATAATATTTGCAATTTTTGTCTGTTTGTCTGTTTGTGCACACATCACGTAAAAACTACTGAACCAATTCGGAAGGAGTTTAACATAGGGGTCAACTTGAAGTAACAATTCGTTTTTATTTCATCGCAATCGGTTCACTCAATCAGAAGATTTGCGAATTTAATGTTTTCAAAAATTCCCTTAAATTGCACATGGAAACCATGGCAACCAATCACATTTTTACTTTAATTTTGTATTATCTTTGAAAAACTATTTACCAGTAGGTTGCTATGGGCCACTGCTCCAAATGGTTGCAATCAATCAGATTGCTGCAAATTTTTCAAGCTGCCTCAGAGAAATTACAGCTGTGCTCTGATTGGTTGCTAAGGACAACAACACCAACTTTCGTCTATATTGGTTTTTTTTAGGCACATATAACTACCAATCAGGTTTCTGCTTTCATTGTCCAAGCTGCCTTAGAAAAAAAGAACTCTAATCTGATTGATTGTTATGGACAACAGCTCCAACATTTGTCTACATTGATTTTTACATATAGTAAGGAGATATGGAGATATAGCAACCAATCAGATCGCTACTATCATTCACCTGCTGCCTCACAAGAATGTAAACTACAATCTCATTGGTTATTTTGGTTCTTACACATAGAAGGGAGATAAAATAACCAATCAGGTTGTGGCTTTCATTCTCCTAGCTGCCTCACAAGAATCTAAACTGTAATCTGATTGGTTGTTATGGACAACAGTTCCAACATTTGTCTGTATTCGATATTACACATAGAAGAGAGATAAAGCAACCAATCCGTTCGCTGCCTTCATGCACCTAGCTGCCTCAAAAAACTGTAATCTGACTGGTTATCTCAAAGGGCTCAGACAGTGGCCTCTCGGTCTCAAGAGAGTAAATGCCTTCCAGAAAAAGATCAAATATTTCTCAATATAGAAGAAATGCAAAAAGCATGAGACGGATTAGGTCTTAAGAATCTGAAGAATATCATGAGGCGACACTTACTGTAGCACAAGAACGTCAGGCCAGAAACTTCTACCCAGCGTGAGTCTCGCTAAGTACAGAGTGCTCGCATGGCGGCCTCTCGGTCTCTGGAGAGTAACCAGGAACACGAAGCGTGACTATCTGCTGACCAAGAGCGCCATGCATCGTCACGCGAGTCTGAAACTTTCACCGACAGAGAATCTCGCTTGAGTTGTCAGAGAGCTCGAAAGTGGTGAAGAACATGAAGCGCAATTAACCGCCGATCGCAAATGTCGCAACTATGCCAGGGCTCTTGAAAGCTAAGAACAATATCAACAACGATTGGAATCAGCTACAGAGAATTATGAACGCACGCGCCAAGATAATGAAAGTTATTTATTGACTGAAAGGGAAAGAGTAGATGAAATACGGCAAGCAGAAACAGCAGAACAACGTCAATCACGCTTAGAGGCTGATAGAATTCGAACACTCTCTTAATAGAATGTCTATTTCATCAGAAGATTCAGATGAGTCTCAGGAGTATGGTGCGGCAAACAATGTTGTTCCTTGGGTCAATAAGGAAACAGCAGGTTTTATGTATTCCCCTAGGATTGACTATGCTGAATTCGCTTCCGTAAGTATGGTCGTAATTTGCAATTTTTGCGGTGCTCTCAAATGGGGAAAAGAACCAAATGGAATCTGTTGTTCAAGTGGTAAAGTTCACATTGAAAAATTTTAAGAACCTCCAGAGCTTATAAAACAACTTTTAAATGGTGACCATCCACAATCAAAACACTTCTTAGACAGTTAGGCTGGGTTCACACAACCTATTTTCAGACGTAAACGGGGCGTATTATGCCTCGTTTTACATCTGAAAATAGGGCTACAATACGTCGGCAAACATCTGCCCATTCATTTGAATGGGTTTGCCGACGTACTGTGCAGACGAGCTGTCAAACGACGACACGTAAAATGACTGCCTCGGCAAAGAAGTGCAGGACACTTCTTTGTAACGCAATTTGAGCCGTTCTTCATTGAAGTCAATGAAGAGCAGCTCAAGATTTACGAGCGTCAAAGACGCCTCGCATAATGCGAGGAGGAGCTGTTTTCTCCTGAAAACAGATTGTCTTTTCAGACGTAAAAGGTAGCTAGCATGTGCACATACCCTATCCGTTTATATAACAGCGCATTCCAAATGACATATTTTGGGGCAAAACTAATTACAGATGGACCGTTCATGACAACGTTCAAGGTGCAAGGCCAAGTTTACTATTTCATCGAATCTTTGCTACCACAAGATGAGCCAAAATTTCTTCAGATTTATTTTGTATCAGATTACAATGAACAGGCCAATATCAGAAATCAGAACTTTCCACAACTAAATAGTAACCTTATATCTCCACTTCAAAATATGCTGCATCAGGTGAATCCGTACGTGCATAGTTTCAAAGCTGCATTACAGTCTATTCTGCAGGGGCAAACCAATGATTACAAAATCATCATCAGCGCAGATAGACGTCCTGTTGCTGAACACCGCGCCAGGTATAACGCCCCCGTCACAGATGAAGTTGCAGTGGTTTTAGTTGATCAGGAGTGCGATAGGCGTGGCATTGTGTTGCGCACTCACGACGATCGCCTGCAACATATTTTCGAAACACACAGAGCTTATGACTCCCTGCAATATCCCTTAATTTATTGCCACGCCAGAGATGGGTACAATTTTGGACTCTACCACGTTAATCCTACTACTAGGGTAAAAATCAGCCCAGCAATTTTATTCATACCTGCTGCAGATAAGGTTTAATCGTTTTATCTATTTGCAACGATTTAGAGGATTGTTCAGCCAATTTATTGTAGACATATATGCGAAAATAGAGATGGAGCGTTTAATGTACATACGCACTAGTCAGACACGTTTGCACGCTGAAGATTACATGCATCTGCGAGACGCCATGCAACAAGATAATAACGTGGAAAACTTAGGGCAATTAGTTATCCTGCCAAAAACACTGCTATATAGCAAAGTTCCGTCATATTTTACTTATAATAACAGCAAGGTGTTTTCAACCGAAGTAGACGTGGAGCAGCTGTGATTGGCGAGCCCGGTATTTTAAAAGAACACGTCATTGGAAGAGTCTATATGTTACATCCAAACCACTCCGAATGCTTTTTACATACGCTTACTTCTACATACAGTGCGAGAACCTACTTCTTTTGCCGAATTGCGAAAGGTTGATGATATTGAATATCCTACTTACCAGGCTGCTTGCCGAGTGCGTCACTTGCTAGACGGTGATCAGCATTGGGATGGCGCTTTGGCTGAAGCATGCATCAGCGATAGTCCACATCGCTTGCGTCATATGTTTTCAAAACAGTGTCTCAAGTCTGACAGCAGAACAGCGTATGATAATCGATCGCGTGTGTCATAGCGTAGATGGTACTTTCGGAGAAATCCTGTTTTTAGATGCACCTGGTGGGACGGGAAAAACATTTTTCACCACAGCCATCTTGGCCCGAATACGCAATCATAGCAAAATTGCTCTTGCTGTCGCTTCATCGGGCATAGCAGCCACATTGTTGCCCGGAGGCAAAACCGCAAATACAATGTTCAAGATCCCGATTGTCTTGAATTTTACGGAAAGCCCAGTGTGTAATGTTTCTAGACACAGCGACAAAGCAAGGTTTCTACGCAATTGCTGCTTAGTAATATGGGACGAGTGCACTATGGCAAACCGTAAAGCGCTAGAAACAGTAGATAGAACCTTGCGAGATATCAGACAAAATGACCGGCCCATGGTTGGTATGACAATGCTTTTCTGTGGCGATTTTAGGCAGACTTTGCCAGTCATACCACGAGGAACGAGGGCAGATGAAATTAGAGCCTGCCTAAAGTGCTCAAGTCTGTGGCGCAACGTCATACCAATGCATTTAATAATAAATATGCAGGCGCGAACAGGAGGCAACCCAAATGCACAAGAGTTTTCAGATTTATTACTAAAAATTAGTGACGGCACATATTCGCAAGAAGAAGGGAAAGTTATTTTGCCTGATAATTTATGTTATACTGTTCCATCACTGCAAGACATCATTTCTTCTGTGTATGGTGACCCAACACAAATAACAAATCCTGAAAACTCTTGGCTTTGCGAAAGAGCTATTTTGACCCCTCGCAACGACCAGGCAGCAGCAATAAATGCTGAAATATTGACGTGTGTTCATGGGGAAAGTGCAGAAAATATCTCAATCAACAGAGTCATTGAACAAGAAGACACTACCAACTTTCCGGTGGAATTTTTAAATTCCCTAAGCACACCCGGTCTACCGTCACACAAAATTAATTTAAAAGTCGGCGTCCCCATAATTCTCCTTAGAAATTTAAGCCCACCAAAACTATGTAACGGCAATGGACTAAAAATCACAAATCTACAACAAAACGTTATAGAAGCTGAGATTTTAACAGGATGCGGCGCAGGTGATAGCGTTTTTATACCCCGAATCCCCCTCATTCCAAATAATTTCCCCTTCAGTTTTAAACGTGTACAGTTTCCTGTCAGCTTATGTTACGCTATGACCATCAACAAAGCTCAGGGCCAAACGCTGCGCGTTGCGGGCGTGGACCTCAGTGTCAGCTGCTTTGCGCTCGGCCAACTGTATGTGGCTCTCTCCCGTGTTAGCAACTCCACCAATCTTTATTCACACATCCCTGGTGGTTCTACTGCTAACATTGTTTATAGGGAAGCGTTGTCGTAGGGAACCTGACTACTGAAAGAAAACTATTTTTAATTGAAGTTTGTTTATTGTCTTTGGTTTCTTTTTCACTTTGTTTTGAGTTTGGTCCAAGGCTAGGAGTATACTTATAAAAAATGGCATTGGTACGTTTTCAGTGATCTGCGCGTACGAAGTCGCGGGCACAGCCAGTTTTTAATAACTAATTTGAAAGTTGCACAAACCACACGGACTGACAGTTGTATATATATATATATATATATATATATATATATATATATATATACTACCGTTCAAAAGTTTAGGGTCACCTCGAAATTTCCTTATTTTTGCAAGAAAAGCACAGTTTTTTTCAATGGAGATAACATTAAATTAATCAGAAATACACTCTATACATTGTTAATGTTCTAAATGACTATTCTAGCTGCAAACGTCTGGTTTTGAATGCAATATCTACATAGGTGTATAAACGCCCATTTCCAGCAACCATCACTCCAGTGTTCTAATGGTACATTGTGTTTGCTAACTGTGTCAGAAGACTAATGGATGATTAGAAAACACTTGAAAACCCTTGTGCAATTATGTTAGGCTGTTTAGAGGAGCTATAAAACTGACCTTCCTTTGAGCTAGTTGAGAATCTGGAGCATTACATTTATGGGTTCGATTAAACTCTCAAAATGGCTAGAAAAAGAGAGCTTTCATGTGAAACTCGACAGTCTATTCTTGTTCTTAGAAATGAAGGCTATTCCATGCGAGAAATTGCCAAGAAACTGAAGATTTCCTACAACGGTGTGTACTACTCCCTTCGGAGGACAGCACAAACAGGCTCTAACCAGAGTAGAAAGAGAAGTGGGAGGCCCCGCTGCACAACTGAGCAACAAGACAAGTACATTAGAGTCTCTAGTTTGAGAAATAGACGCCTCACAGGTCCTCAACTGGCAGCTTCATTAAATAGTACCCGCAAAACGCCAGTGTCAACGTCTACAGTAAAGAGGCGACTCCGGGATGCTGGCCTTCAGGGCAGAGGGGCAAAGAAAAAGCCATATCTGAGACTGGCTAATAAAAGGAAAAGATTAATATGGGCAAAAGCACACAAACATTGGACAGAGGAAGATTGGAAAAAAGTGTTATGGACAGACGAATCGAAGTTTGGGGTGTTTGGATCACACAGAAGAACATTTGTGAGACGCAGAACAACTGAAAAGATGCTGGAAGAGTGCCTGACACCATCTGTCAAGCGTGGTGGAGGTAATGTGAAGGTCTGGGGTTGCTTTGGTGCTGGTAAAGTGGGAGATTTGTACAATGTAAAAGGGATTTTGAATAAGGAAGGCTATCACTCCATTTTGCAACGCCATGCCATACCCTGTGGACAGCGCTTGATTGGAGCCAATTTCATCCTACAACAGGACAATGACCCAAAGCACACCTCCAAATTATGCAAGAACTATTTAGGGAAGAAGCAGGCAGCTGGTATTCTATCTGTAATGGAGTGGCCAGCGCAGTCACCAGATCTCAACCCCATAGAGCTGTTGTGGGAGCAGCTTGACCGTATGGTACGCAAGAAGTGCCCATCAAGCCAATCCAACTTGTGGGAGGGGCTTCTGGAAGCATGGGGTGAAATTTATCCCGATTACCTCAGCAAATTAACAGCTAGAATCCCAAAGGTCTGCAATGCTGCAATTGCTGCAAATGGAGCATTCTTTGACGAAAGCAAAGTTTGAAGGAGAAAATTATTATTTGAAATAAAAATCATTATTTCTAACCTTGTCAATGTCTTGACTATATTTTCTAGTCATTTTGCAACTCATTTGATAAATATAAGTGTGAGTTTTCATGGAAAACACAAAATTGTCTGGATGACCCCAAACTTTTGAACGGTAGTGTATATGTATGTATATATATATATATATATATATATATATATATATATATATGTATATATATATATATATATATATATATATATATATATATATATATATATATATATATATATATATAAATACACACAATGGAAAAGCAGCAGCACTCAAAATGCAATTCCAAGATGGTCTCAGGTGCAAGCAGGTAATCCCGATCCAGGGGATATAGATCAATATTGAATAAAATCCCGCAGCACTCCGTGTTATCAAGCATGCTTGATAAAGGTCCTATAGCAGGACGGAAACGTTGCAGCTTGTGCGTAAACCACCATTTTTTTCCACTAACACTGAGTGCTGTGGGATTTTCTTCAATATATATATATATATATATATATATATATATATATATATATATATATATATACATATATATATTAACTTTCAAAGGTTTACTTAGCCTTTAACCCCTTAAGGACGCAGACACTTTTGGACCAAATGACACAGCCTCATTTTTTTAAATCTGACATGTGTCACTTTATGAAGTAGTAACTCCGGAATGCTTTTACCTATCGAAGCGATTCTGAGATTGTTTTCTCGTGACATATTGTACTTTATGTTAGTGAAAAAATTTGGTCGATAAATGTAATATTTTTTGTGAAAAACACCAAAAATTTTGAGAAAATTTGCAAATTTAAGAATTTTTCTAAATTTCAAATTTATATGATTGTAAGACAGATAGTTTTACCACACAAAATAATGACTAGTTAACATTTCTTATATGTCTACTTTATGTTTGAATCATTTTTTGAACATCCTTTTATTTTTCTAGGACGTTACAAGGCTTATAAGTTTAGCAGCAATTTCTCACATTTTCAAGAATATTTCAAAAGGCTATTTTTTAGGGAACAGTTCAGATCTGAAGTATCTTTGAGGGCCTTATATATTAGGAACCCCCACAAATCACCCCATTTAAAAAACGGCACCCCTTAAAGTATTCAAAACAGCATTTAAAACGTTTCTTAACCCTTTATGCGTTTCTCAGGAATTAAAGCAATGTGGAAGGGAAATTTGCAAATTTCATTTTTTTTTGCAGAAGTTCCATTTTAATCCATTTTTTCTGTAATACTGAAGGTTTTTTACCAGAGAAACACAACTGAATATTTATTGCCCTGATTCTGCAGTTTTTAGAAATATCCCACATGTGGCCCTATTGTGCTACAGGCCTGAAACAAAGGCCCCAGAAGCAAAGGAGCACCAAGTGGATTTTTTTCTACTAAGACGTATATTTAGGTCAAAATGTTTCATTTTCTCATCAAATAAAGGAGAAAAAGCACCATAACATTTGTAAAGCAACTTCTCCAGAGTACGGAAATACCCCATATGTGTTAATAAACCACTGTATATACACATCAGGGTTCAGAAAGGAAGGAGTGCCATTTGGCTTTAGGAGAGCAGATTTTGCTGGATTGGTTTTTCTGCACCATGTCGCTTTTGCAAAGCCCCTTAGGTACCAGTACAGTGGAAACTCCCAAAAAGTGACTCGATTTGGCAAACTACAGCCATTGAGGAATTCATCTAGGGGGGTAGTGAGCATTTTGACCCCGCAGGTGTCTCATAGATTTTATTAGAAATGGGCAGTGAAAATGAAAAATTACATTATTTTCCAATAAGACGTAGCATTAGTTCAAAATTTTTCATTTTCTCAACAAATAAAAGAGAAAAAGCCCCATAACATTTGTTAAGCAACTTCTCCAGAGTAAGAAAATACCCCACATGCGGTCATAAACTGCTATTTGGACACACAGCAGGGCTTTAAAGGGAAGGAGCGCAATTTAGTATTTGGAGTGGAGATTTTACAAGATTTGTTTTTTGACACCATGTTGCATTGAGCTATAGTACCCTGAAACTTACCCCATTTTGGAAACTAGATTCCTCAAAGAATTTATCTAGAGGTGTAGTGAGCATTTTGACTTCACAAGTGTTTTGCAAAAATGAGTAAACAATAGATGTTGCAAATTGAAAATTGCTGTTTTCCACAGATATGCCATTTCAGTGCCCAATGTGTTGTGCCCAGCTTGTACCACCGTAGACACACATCCCATAAATTGTTAAGCGGGTTCAGAGAATACAGTAATACCCCATATGTGGTCATAAATTGCCGTTTGGGCACACTGCCAGTCTCAGTTGGACCACCATTTGGCTTTTGAAGCGCAGATTTTGCTTGGTGTTTTACTGGTATTTCAGCTTATAATGTGGGGGCATATGTGAGCTGGGCGGAGTACATCAGAGCATATGTAAACTGGGCGGAGTGCATCAGGGTATATGTAAGCTGGGCGGAGTGCAACAGGTCATACATAATAGGATGATGTAATAATGGGCTGAATGAATAATCCATGGATTGGTGTGGTACGCTTTGAACCAATCCTTTACGCACAGGCCGGGTTTATTGGCTATTATACAAAATATCTGCGCTCCAGTATTGCCTAATCTTTGACTTCTTCACTAGCCCTATAAGCCGCACAAGGCCCTAAAGTTTCCTCATCTCCACTGCATCTACGGGGTCCACCTGTGGGGTCCAGCAAATGACAATGTAGGGTATTTAGTGAAATTCTACTGGACCTAAAAAATTTGTCTGGTCCTTCATTTTGCATCATTGCATTTTGAGAGTCATAACGTGTTATTTTTCTGGTGACGGAGCTGTGTGAGGGCCCGTTTTTTGTGTAACGAGCTGTAATTTTTATTGGTTCCATTTTGGGCTACATGCGATTTTTTTTTTATCACTATTTATTCCATTTTTTGGGAGATGAGGAAACCAAAAAACAGCAATGCTAGCACAGTTTTATTTTTTTATTTTTTACAGTGTTCACCGTGCAGTATAAACAACATGTTAACTTTATTCTGCTGGTCGATACGATTACAGCGACACCAAATTTATATTGTTTTTTTACGTTTCACTACGTTCCCACAATAAAAATACTTTTTTCTAAAAAAATCATGTTTTAGTGTCGCCATTTTCTGACAGCCATAACTTTTTTATTTTTTAGTTGATATTGCTGCGGGAGGGCTTGTTTTATGCGTGACGAACTGTAGTTTCTATTGGTACCATTTTGCGTTACTTGCAACTTTTTGATCACTTTTTATTAAATTTTTTTTTAGACAAGATGACCAAAAAATAAAATTCTGTCATTGTTTTTATTTAAAAAAATGTACGGTGTTCCCCATGCGGTAAATATAATTTGATATTTTTATAGATCAGGCCATTCCGAACGCGGTGATACCTATTATGTATAGTTTTTTTTTAATGCTTTCATTTATTTTCTAATAATAAAGGAGTTAATCAAGGAAACAGGGCGATTGTTGTTTTTATTAGTTAAAACTTTTATTTATTTATTTTTCACATTTTTTTTTAACTTTTTTAACTTTTTTTATTACACTGACCTGGGGACTTGAAGATCTGGTCTTTTGATCCCCGGTACAATACACTGCACTACTTATGTAGTGTAGTGGATCGTAACTGTCATTCTTTATTTGACAGTTAGCCTATTACGTCATGCCTCGGGCAGGACCTAATAGGCTTCCGTACCTGGGCAACCAGGAAGCCTAGCAATGGCTTCCTGGTTGCCATAGCAACAATCACCACCCGTGATCCATCGCGGGGGGGCTCGGGGGGTACAGAGGGAGCTCCCTCCCTCTGTCAACCACTTTAATGCGGCGGACGCCATTGACAGCCGCATTGAAGGGGTTAAATGGCTGCGATCGGCGGTGACTGCCATCGCAGCCATTGCAGCGGGATGTCAGCTGTGTATGACAGCTGACAGCCGCTGAAGATAAAGCGCGCACAGCTCCTGTGCTCGCTTTGTCCACAGGGCGTGACTGTACGCCCGTGTGTGGGAAAGCACTCTGAATTTGGACATACAGTCATGACCAATAGCATGACGGGGTTAAAAGGTAAAGACAGGTTACAATACTCTATGCAAAAAAGTAATGGTGTACAGCACTCATTTGATAGATGCAATTATTTGTTAAATCCGGACATCTAAACATATATCTTTAATCGAGACATTTAGATATTGCATCTATCGAGTGCTGTACTCCATTACTTTTTTTGCATTGGATATACTCTTGGATAAGACGAACTAATTCCACATTTTTGTTTTGAACTTTGGAGTGCTATCCACACATAAGTGTATGTGCACACAACCTATTTTCAAACGTAATTCAGGCGTTTTACGCCTCGAATTACGCCTGAAAACACGGCTCCATTACGTCTGCAAACATCTGCCCATTGCTTGCAATAGGTTTTACGATGTTCTGTTCAGACGAGGTGTAATTTTACGCGTCGCTGTCAAAAGACAGCGTGTAAAAATACCCCCGCGTCAAAGAAGTGCAGTACACTTCATGGGACATTTTTGGAGCCGTTTTTCATTGACTCCATTGAAAAACAGCTCCAATTATGTCCGTAATGGACGCCGCGAAAAACGCGACTACTTCCAAAAACGTCTGAAATTCAGGAGCTGAAATTGGCGCCAGCTCCGTAATTTCAGATGTATTTTGCGTTTGCGTGTGAACATACCCATATTGTTACGTTACAATACTCTATCATTTACTTTTTTATAGTAGCCTCAAGAACTAAAACACATTGCTGAGGGAGAGGTCCTGCATCAACTGATGATGACATGTAGAATGATAGATCATTTTGTTTATTATACATCAAAACAAATTGCTGTAGCAACTCAAGATGACCTAAGGCTTTGTTCACATCTGCTTTATGACATTCCGTTCTGCTCCGTCAGAGGAGCAGAACAAAGGAATAACGGAACAAATGGTTTCATTGCACAATGGACTCCGCCGGCGGCTGATGGAACACATTGACTTTAACAGGTTCTTTCGCCTTTCCGTCATGGTGTCTGTGATTATACCGGACACAATAATGAGGCCTAACGGAGCCTCCAACGCAGATGTGATCGAAGCCTTACTTCTCACTTATCTTCCACCTAATTCCAATATTTATTTGATATTTGTTGAAGCAAAATAACATTGCACTGTACCTATAGCAGATCCATAGAAATATTAAATACAACAATAGAAATTAACATAGAAGATAATATGGATAAACTAAAATAAAATAAAAGGATCTTGTTTTGCAAGATCTTTCACCTCTGACACGTCTTTTCAGACAGGAGATCGATGGATTCAACTGTGGGTTGAATATCATGGAAACACCTCAGGCTGACAAAGTTAAAATGATTTTCCACAGTCCTGACTGCAATGACCTTTGTCTTTAGGCTTAATAAATCTATCTGTTTTAAGTAAAATTTTCAAGCACTCTAATCTGAGATATAATGCAATGTTTTTGTGCAAAATATAAATATTTTTTAAATATTAAACTGAAACCTTCCAATCTATATCATATATATTTTCTTTCTTTCTTTCTTTCTTTCTTTCTTTCTTTCTTTCTTTCTTTCTTTCTTTCTTTCTTTCTTTCTTTCTTTCTTTCTTTCTTTCTTTCTTTCTTTCTTTCTTTCTTTCTTTCTTTCTTTCTTTCTTTCTTTCTTTCTTTCTTTCTTTCTTTCTTTCTTTCTTTCTTCCTTTCTTCCTTTCTTCCTTTCTTTCTTCATCACTATTTCATCTAGTTTTGATTTTAGAGATGAACATCTGGCTTAAGTTTTTATTTACACCAGTAGCAAATATATGAAGGGTGCAAAGTCATAGTCAGGTGAACATTCCATGTATTAGCTACCTTTAGATCTCATACTCTTATTCTTCCCTCTTGGACCACCTCTTACACCATGGTAATATGTTCCCTTAAATCCAATGGCGGATCATCATAGGACGTTTTGGGCAGCCGCCCAGGGCCCGAGGCTCCCGGGGGAGCCCATGGCCGCCCAGAGTACAATGTAGTTTTGTCACGTATTTGCAGCGATTTTGCCGTGAATCGCGGCAAAAAACTTGACGAAACGGCATTGTATATGTCTTGCAAAAGAACCTATAGACATAAGGTCACATGACCTCATCTCTGAAGTTCTTACTACTGTTTAGAGACCTGCTGGTCACATGACCGCAGGTCCATGAGCAGCAGCAAGACTCCACAGAAAAGACTGAGGTGAGCTGCTATGTAAGTACAAGGGGATGGTTTTATTTAAGGGGTCTGTATTTAGGGGGTCTGGTGTAGGGACTGTATTTAGGGGGTCTGGTTTGGGGACTGTATTTAGGGGTTCTGGTTTGTGGACTGTATTTAGGGGGTCTGGTCTTTATTTAGGAAGTTTGGTGTCTGTATTAGTTTAAGGGGTCTGGGGTCTGTATTTAGGGGGTCTGAGGTCTGTATCAGTTTAAGGGGTTTAGGCTCTGTATATTTAGGGGTCTGCGTTAGTTTAAAGGGTATGGGGTCGGTATTTAGGGGGTCTGTTTTAGTTTGACGTCTGTGGTCTGTATTAGTTTATGGGGTCTATTTAGGGGGCTGTTCTAGGGTCTGTATTAGGGCTAAGGCTAAGGGCACAGGACTACTTCAAGGCATCAATGAGAGAATGGATGGAGCCATGTACCGTCAAATCCTGAGTGACAACCTCCTTCCCTCCACCAGGACATTAAAAATGGCTCGTGGCTGGGTCTTCCAGCACGACCATGACCCAAAACATACAGCCAAGGCAACAAAAGAGTGGCTCAAAAAGAAGCACATTAAGGTCATGGAGTGGCCTAGCCAGTCTCCAGACCTTAAGCCCATCGAAAACTTATGGAGGGAGCTGAAGATCTGAGTTGCCAAGCGACAGCCTCGAAATATTATTGATTTACAGATGATCTGCAAAGAGGAGTGGGCCAAAATTCCATCTAACATGTGTGCAAACCTCATCATCAACTACAAAAAACGTCTGACTGCTGTGCTTGCCAACAAGGGTTTTGCCACCAAGTATTAAGTCTTATTTGCCAAAGGGATCAAATACTTATTTCTCTGTGCACAATGCAAATAAATATATATAATTTTGACAATGTGATTTTCTGTTTTGTTTTTTTATATAATCTGTCTCTCACTGGTAATATTAACCTAGCCTAAAAATTCTAGACTGTTCATGTCTTTGACAGTGGGCAAACTTACAAAATCAGCAAGGGATCAAATACTTATTTCCTTCACTGTAATTAATTTTATTATTCATTTACCCCATTATTACATCATCCTATTATGACTTGATGCACTCCGCACAGCTTATATGTAGCCTGATGTACTCCGCACAGCTTACATATACCCTGATGTACTCCGCACAGCTTACATATAACCTGATACACTCCACCCAGCTTACATATACCCTGATGTACTCCGCACAGCTTACATATACCCTGATGTACTCCGCCCAGCTTACATATACCCTGATGTACTCCGCCCAGCTTACATATACCCTGATGTACTCCGCACAGCTTACATATACCTTGATACACTCCGCCCAGCTTACATATACCCTGATGTACTCCGCACAGCTTACATATGCCCCCACATTATAAACTGAAACACCAGTAAAACACTGAACAAAACTACTACCAGGCAAAATCTGAGCTCCAAATGGCGCTCCTTCTGGGCCCGGCAGTGTGCCCAAACAGCAGTTTATGATCACATATGGGGTACTACTTGTACTCTGGAGAACTGCTTAACAATTTATGGGGTGTGTGTCTCCAGTGGTACAAGCTGGGCACAACACATTGGGCACTGAAATAGCATATCTGTGGAAAATGGCAATTTTCAATCTGCAACATCTATTGTGTACTAATTTCTGCAAAACCTTTGGGGTCAAAATGCTCACTACACTTCTAGATGAATTCCTTGAGGGGTTTAGTTTCCCAAATGGGGTCACTTCTTGGGGGTTTGCACTGTACTGGTACCTCAGCGCAATGCAACATGGAGCCAAAAACAAATTTTGTCAAATCTCCACTCCAAAAACTAAATTGTGCTTTTTCCCTTTAGACCCTTGCCGTCTGTCCAAATAGCAGTTTACAACCACATATGGGGTATTTTCCTACTCAGGAGAAATTGTGTAACACATTTTAGGGTGCCTTTTCTCCTGTAGTCCTTGTGGAAATGAAAAATTATGAGCTAAATCTAGAGGTTATTGGAAAAAAAAATTGTTTTCATTTTCACGGCCCAATTCTAATAAAATCCATAGGACACCTGAGGGATCAAAATGCTAACTACACCTCTAATTTAATTATTTGAGGGGTATATTCTCCAAAATGGGATCACACCTGCGGAATTTCTTCTGTACTGGTACTTTAGGGTCTCTGCAAATTCGACATGGCCCCCAGAAACCAATACAGCAAAATCTGAGCTGCAAAATCCAAATGGCGTCCCTTACATTCTGAGTCGTGCCGTGGGTCCAAACAGCAGTTTATTACAACATATGGGGTATTTCCGTAATTAGGAGAAATTTCTTTACAAATATTAGGGTCCTTTTTCTCCTTTATTTCTTATAAAAATTAGAAAATTCTATGTTTTTTTCAGAAAAAAAGTCTATTTTCATCTTCACAGACTAATTCTAGTAAATTCAGCAAAAAACCTGTGGGGTCAAAATGCTAACTATACCACTAGAAAAATTCTTTGAGGGGTATAGTTTCCAAAATGGGGTCACTTATGGGGGCTTTCCATTGTTTAGGAACTTCCAGGGCGTTGCAAACGCGACACGGTACCAATAAAATCAGCGCTCCAAAACCCAAATGGTGCTCCTTCCCTTCTGAGCACTGCCGTGGATCCAAACAGCAGTTTATTACCACATTTGGGGTATTTACGTAATCGGGAGAAATTGCTTTACAAATGTTAGGGTACTTTTAATCCTTTATTCGTTGCAAAAATTCGAAGTTTTTCCAGAAAAAAGTATATTTTCATTTTCACAGACTAATTCGAATAAATTTAGCAAAAAACCTGTGGGGTCAAAATGCTAACTATACCCCTAGATAAATTCCCTGAGGGCTGTAGTTTCAAAAATGGGGTCACTTTTGGAGGTTTCCACTGTTTTGACACCACAAGACCTCTTCAAGCCTGACATGGTGCCTAAAATATATTCTAAAAAAAGGAGGCTCCAAAATCCTCAAGGTGCTCCTTTGCTTCTGAGGCCTGTGTTTCGGTCCATTAGCACAGTAGGGCCACATGTGGGATATTTCTACAAACTGCAGAATCTGGGCAATAAATATTAAGATGCGTTTCTGAGGTAAAACCTTCTGTGTGACAGAAAAAAATGTATTACAAATGAATTTTGTAAAAATAAAAAGGAAATTTGAAAATTCCCCCTCTACCTTCCTTCAATTTCTGTAAAACGCCTAAAGGGTTGAAACACTTTCTGAATGCTGTTTTGAATACTTTGAGGGGTGCAGTTTTCAAAATGGGGTGTTTTATGGGGGTTTCCAATATATAGAGCCCTCAAAACCACTTCAGAACTGAACTCGTCTCTGAAAGAAATCGCCTTTGAAATGTTCTTAAAAATGTGAGAAATTGCTGCTAAAGTTCTAAGCCTTTTAACGTCCTAGAAAAATAAAAGGATGTTCAAAAAACGATGCAACCATAAACATATGGGAAATGTTAACCCCTTTAGGACGCAGCCTGTTTTGGCCTTATGGACACAGATGATTTTTTCAAATCTGACATGTGTCACTTTATGTGGTAATAACTCTGGAACGCTTTTACCTATCCAAGCGATTCTGAGATTGTTTTCTCGTGACATATTGTACTTTAGGTTAGTGAAAAAATGTGGTCGATAAATTCAATATTTATTTGTGAAAAACGTCAAATTTTAGCAAAAATTTGCAAAAATTAGCATTTTTCTAAATTTAAATGTATTTGCTTGTAAAACAGATAGTAATACCACATAAAATAGTTACTAGTTAACATCCCCCATATGTCTACTTTATGTTTGCATCATTTTTTTTCACGTACTTTTATCTTTCTAGGACGTTACGAGGCTTAGAACTTTAGCAGCAATTTCTCATATTTTCAATAAAATTTCAATAGGCCATTTTTTCACGGACCAGTTCAGTTCTGAAGTGGCTTTGAGGGCCTTATATATTAGAAAGTCCCCATAAATCACCCCATTTTGAAAACTGCACCCCTCAAGGTATTCAAAACCACATTCAGAAAGTATTTTAACCCTTTAGGCGTTTCACAGGAATTAAGGCAAAGTAGAGGTGAAATTTACAAATTTCATTTTTTTTGCCAAAATTCATTTGTAATAAAAAAAAATCTGTAACACAGAAGGTTTTACCAGAGAAACGCAACTCAATATTTATTGCCCCGATTCTGCAGATTTTAGAAATAACCAACATGTGGCCCTAGTGTCCTAATGGACTGAAACACAGGCCGCAGAAGCAAAGGAGCACCTAGTGGATTTTGGGGCCTCCTTTTTTTAGGAATATATTTTTGGCACCATGTCAGGTTTGAGGAGGTCTTGTGGTACCTAAACAGTCGAAACCCCCAAAAAGTGACCCCATTTTGAAAACTACACCCCTCAAGGCATTTTTCTAGGAGTATACTTAGCATTTTGACCCCACAGTTTTTTTGCAGAATTTAGAGGAATTAGTCTGTGAAGATGAAAATCACCTATTTTTCTGTGGAATAAAGGAGAAAAAGCCGCCCAACATTTGTAAAGCAATTTCTCCCGATTACGGCAATACCCCATATGTGGTCGTAAACTGATGTTTGGACCCACAGCAGGGCTCAGGAGGGAACGAGGGCCTTTTGGATTTTGGAGCGCAGATTTTGCTGGATTGGTTTTCAGTGCCATGTCGGGTTTGCAACGCCCCGGAGGGACCAAAACAGTGGAAACCCCCCAAAAGTGACCCTATTTTGTAATCTACACCCCTCAAGGAATTTTTCTAGGGGTATAGTGAGTATTTTGGCCCCTCAGGATATTTTTTAGAGCTAAGGTGACCAAACAACAGCGATTTTGGCGCTTTAAATTCTTTATTTATTACAGCGTTCACCGTGCGCAATAAATTACGTTTTAATTTATTCTGCCGGTCGGTACGATTACGCCGATACCATATGTGTATAGTTTTTTTTAAGTTTTGCAGCGTTTGCACAATAAAATTACGTTTCTATAAAATTATTTATTTTCTGAGACACGCTATTCTGAGACGTAACTTTTTTATTTTTTCGTCAAAAAAGCTGTGGGAGGTCTTGTTTTTTGCGGGACGGGTTGTAGTTTTTATTGGTACCATTTTGGGGTAAATGCGACTTTTTGATCACTTTTTATTCTATATCTTGGGAGGGGTGGTGACCAAAAAATAGCGATGCTGACAGTTTTCCGTTTATTTTGTTTGCGGCGTTCACCGTGCGGAAAAATTAACATTATAGTTTCATAGTTTTGGTCGTTATGAACACCGTGATACAAAATATGTGTACTTTTTTTAACGTTTTCATTTTTTCCCTATAATAAATGACTTATTATAGGAAAACAAAACCTTTTATTTTTACACTTTTATAAAACATTTTTATTAACTTTTTTTTTACTTTTTACACTTTATATTTTTGTTTATTAACTTTTCTTTTACTTTTTACAATTAATTTTGTAGACCTGCAGCTTTGATCGCTGCTAGAATACATTACACTACCTAGGTAGTGTAATGTATTCCAACTGTCAGTTTGACGTCACAGTCACTCTGACAGTTGGTCTACGAGGATCAGCAGAGGCTGATCCGCATAGGCTGACATACATGGCAGACTTGGGGGCCGTTGTCTGGCCCCCGGGTGCCATCACAAGCATCAGAAGCCCCCACGATTGCATGGGGGCTGCTGATGCGCTACAAACCCGCTACATGCGGAGATCGCAATCGAGCCCCGCATGTAACAAGTTACTTGCCGAAATCAGCGGCGATGAGCCGCTGATCGGCAACACTGGAGTGTCAGCTGTCGGGGACAGCTGATCTCCAAATTCCCGATGCACACTGTCGCCGACAGTGTGCCATCGGGAACGACACAGTGACTTCCTGTCACTCTGACAGGAAGCCTATCAGGACCAGCCAAAGGTTGGTCCTGATGGCTAGCGTCCATGGCAGACCCGGAAGCCATTGTTTGGCTTCCGTTTGCCATAGTAACTATCGGCAAACCCCACGATTTCGGACCGGGTCTGCCGATATGTTAGAAACCCCCAAAATTTGGCGATTGCACCCGATCGCTGAATTTAAGGGGTTAATTCACCGAAATCAGCGGCAAAGGACCGCTGGCCGGCAAGAGGGGAGTGTCAGCTGTCGGTGACAGCTGACCTCCCGGTTCCCGGTGCACACTGTCGCCGACAGTGTGCACCGGGAAAAACTCAGTAACTATACGTCCTCGTGCGGGAAGTAACCTCCCGCAACGACAGACAGTTACGTCCTGGTGCGGGTAGTGGTTAATTAGTGACTATTTTGTGTGGTATTATTATCTGTTTTACAAGCAGATACATTTAAAATTAGAAAAATCATAAATTCTTCACATTTTCTCTAAATTTTGGTGTTTTTCACAAATAAGCAATGAATTTATTGAGGAAATTTTTTCACTAACATAAAGTACAATATGTCACGAGAAAACACTCTCATAATCGATTGGATAGGTAAAAGTATTCCGAAGTTATTACCACATAAAGTGACACATGTCAGATTTGAAAAAATTTGTCTGGTCCTGAAGTTCAAAATGAGCTCCTGAAGGGGTTAAGGGAGTCAGGTCTGGGGTCATTATTAGTGTAGGGGGTTAGGTCTGGGGTCTGTATTTAGGGGTCTGGTATGAGGTCTGTATTTATTTAGGGTTTTTGTTCTGGGGGTCTGTATTTGTTTAGGGGTCTTTATTTAGGGGTCTGTATTAGTTTAGGAGGTCTGGTCTGGGGTCTGTATTAAGGGAGTCAGGTCTGGGGGTCATTATTCGTGTAGGGAGTCAGGTCTGGGGTCTGTATTTAGGGGTCTGGTCTGAGGTCTGTATTTATTTAGGGTGCTTGTTCTGGGGTCTGTATTTGTTTAGGGGGGTCTGGTCTGGGGACCAAATTTATTAGTCTGTGTAAAAGGGGTTGTCCGGGCACATTGATAGGTCCTCAGTATAAAAAACGGTCTGTGCCCGGACATCCCCTTTAATTTTAATGTTTCTGGGCCTTGGTGTCTAAATTTGTGTGTATCTATAGAGGCTGGAAATGGCTGCAGAAGTGATGGGCATAGATGTCTCATCAGGAGAAACAACTCCCATCAGAGAAGACGTCACTTGTGAGTCATTGGATCTTTAGGGGGTCTATCCCCTCTCATGACATGTCTGTTGTAGGAAATTCTTGTATTCTATAAAAAGTCTTTGTGTACCCAGGACTAATAGACAAATGTGTGTTACCATTCCCATTGTCAAGAGGAAGTGTCCCTGAACAGTGTGATACTGTCAGCGATAGTTGGAGACTGTCAGTATGTAGGGACACAGCCCTTTGACAAGGAGAATCATAACACTCATTTGTCAATGCTCGCACAAAAAGGTGGTGTTCACTATAGACATTGCAGAGCGGCGGTGCGGAAGGGGGGCCCAAGTTTGTGGAACAGCCCAGGGCCTATGGTCTACCTAATCCGCCACTGCATAAATCCCCTTAATATCTACATCCTACTCAGCTTGAATAGCGGTAGTTATGTGTAACAATATATTTGTGTTAACATTGTTAATGTGAATTGTGATTTGAAACCACAGAAGGTCTAGTTGAAAACACAATACAGAAATTAGAAGGAAACATGTTGACATCAGAATTGCTCAGTAGTGCAGTGTCAGGCTTTGAGCCTAAACTTCAGTCAACCATAAAATGTTTCCTTCTTGTACACATACCTTTTATAAATGTCTTGTTGCAAGTTACCTTTAGATTTCCAAAGCACATGCTCATTCTTAGCTATGTAACTGTAGCGCCCATGGCCGTGGACCGTCGGGATTACTCACCCCCCCAGCGGCCACAGCCATGGATCTGTGAGCGCTAGCTCACATCTCCTTCCCAGGAGATGCCAGCGCTCACTTCCGCTACGGTCCACTGTGTACCGTAGGGTGCGTGCCACATCCAGTGTCATCTACCACATCCAGTGTTATCCGCACGACTGGCACAACCTGCTGCACCCACCTCAATCTGTGCTAAAGCCTCGGCCACTGTCTGGACTATTCAGGTACCGTAGAGCGGACTTTGCATTGATTGGGTGCTCTGTTGCTTGGCCAGCTGCCTCCCCGCTACGGCAGTGCGGCCTAGTGGGTCCACATACCCACAGATTGTGACAGTAACATATACACAAATATCTTCCATTATGTAATATTAGACTTTTCTATTCTTATATGTACCCATATTTAGTCAACCATATTTAGTACACCATATTAATATATAGTATGTTGTATCATTTACAGTCAATTTTAGGGAAATTAAAAACTAACAGTGATTTATTTACTGTTATAGAAGTGTTTTAAGGTATTATTCACTGTAGTTTATTATATAATATAATAGTTAGCTTATTTTATTTGTGTGTCTAAATCAGTGTACCCAACCAGTGGCTGAGGAGCCACATGTCACTTCCAGACCCTTTGCATATGACTCCCCACCTATTGGCAACTGTAGATACTATTTAACACAAGTAGCACCAGTGGTGTAATGACTGCACTAAAACTTGCCACTCCATTCAAAACCATACCACTGACAGTTGACCAGTCACTGACCGAAACATTGAGGTATTGTCTGCATTTGGCTATCACAGTGGTGTGGCGCTAGATGACATGACAGTTGTCTTAAACCTTGATCAACGGTAAAGAAGGAACATGGCCAAATTTTAGTCAATTAGTTTTACATATTGTGCAACTTACAAGAATTTATGGGTATGTCAACCCCTTTGACAGACTTTTTCCCTTTTAATATTCATTGAGGCTCATTCTAGCTGTCGAATTTCAACGTTTCGCTGACAAAAGGTTTGGGAATGGGAACCTCTGGTCCAAATCAACTACTAGTTAATTATAATTAATCAAATAAAAGATGGTATGCTTTCAACAATCACAATAAACAATACTCTAATCCCTCATTCTTTTTGGCCAGGTTGTGAATAAAATAGGGATTATGCCTGACGTCCTATCTATACTTACAGAAAGACTTGACAGGAGCATAAAACCAATTAAATAGATCTAGTCAAGGCTCAAAAAAATGCCCATGTCTATAGCAGATACAATGACCTATTAATGTTTGACCAAGCACACTGAATTGCAGGAAAGGTTATGGATTTAATTTAATAAAGGGTGTTGTTGTTAATGGTTCATGTGCATCCGTGGCTTACGGCATAAAAGTAAATCCTTCCCAATGCTCTTCAATTGGTTCTGCAAGTTCACACAAGACAAAAAAATGTAGAAATTGAAAGGAGAAAAAAAAATAAACTAAGCTCTCATTAATCCATTGCCTTTCGTTTTGCTTTCGCAATCTTTCTTCAAAGTTTACATGCTAATTAGCTGTCATCTATTGAATTACATGTGACAAGTTTTCTTAAAAAATGGAAGTCCTCTAAGTAATGAGACAGTTGTTGGCATTCTGAGACAGGGTTGAAGAAAGAACAGACCTGGAGCTCTAGATAGGTTCAAGATCTTCTTTTTGGGTCAAGTGATCTTGTTTTGTTTGTGTCTATATGTCTTGAAAGGCAATATAATTAGAAGTTTGTGGCGTTTGTTCTTGTGTGCATTGCCTTTATAACCCTTTCACTAGCTTCTAAAATATTTAGAAACATTCTAGTTATTTCCTAGTTATGACTTACGCATTAAGAATTCACAGTAATAAATACCTACTGTATTACGTAAGATATGGCAAAGTGAAAGACATATAGGTAGGCTTTAAGATTTATTTTAAAAAAGGAGCCCAAGGTGTGCATGGTAGATGACTAGGATAAATAGAAGGATTTAGCCTATTATCTTGTGGAATTGTCATGGATGTAAACCACGGATTATCATCATGGTTTTCCCCTATTGCAATGGAAAGGCTATAGTCCTCTTGTCTAAACATACTAACTGTTTTGTTCTGTACAAGCAAAGAACAATTTCTACGCTAGTTCAGATGGTATACCCACAGGTATAGTAAAGACCATAAAATGTGCTCCTCACTTTTCCCCATTCCAGCATCTCTTAGTCCTGCAGCCACCTTTGTACTGATCATGTCACCAATCCTTGCCTGAACATCAGCATGCTAGCTTTGTGACTACCTGCCTGAGTAGCTTGTTCAGCCTTATTGCTGAATCTCACTATGTACTGGGTTTGGTTCTGGCCTTTTCTCATTTTTATATTCCAGTCATATTCATTTCTGGTTCTGTAACTCTTGGTACTCTGAGACTCCGACAGTAACAGGGTAATCTCTCGACCCTGATGATGTATTTTCATTGTTTCGTTTTCTCTGGTTCTGGACAAGAATTATGTTCCGATTTATGCTCCTGTCCCTGCTGCTGTATATCCTCAGCCCAGCTTGACCTTAGTCACTATACTGTTCGGTTTGTATGTGGACCAAATGTCTCATTATCCATAAACTATCAAAAGTAACCTAAGAGTGGCAGCAAGCTAAGTTTAGTCTATCTTATGGTGAACCGTGGTAAAGATTAGTGAATTCTTCAGTCTGTGTTTCACGTGGGATGATATGCTTTCAACAACATTAGATTCATGTAGTAACATAACTGTCAAAAATAATATAGTATCCCTATTGGATAGGAGAGGTTGGCAGTTGTTATGACTACAATCCTCATCTTGCATTCTAGCGATCCTCTTGATTTCTATAAAATTATTATTAAGTAAGGATATCAATTTTAGACCATCTGTCAACGCTTATGGCATTACTGTATTGGGACATTTATTTAATTCAATCCAAACATTAAAAATGTTGTCTGATTTAGAAAATCCAAATAAAATATTGAATTCTCAGTTAATAAAGAGCAGAAATCAGTTGCAAAGAGTGTCTTCCTGGAGAACCCAGCAATGTCCATGCTTTACACAGATTGATTTTAATGGGGCACCATGCTTGATTTATTTTGTGGTGGTACTGTAGGGTAACTGAACACTTGCTGCCTAATTTCCAGATAGATTATAGACAATAGCCTTCATCCCGCCACACCCTGTGGTGTAATACTAAGTCACAGCTCATAGTTAGCAAAACGAGGCACGGGATCGATGTCCCCTGCTCGCAAGAGAGGTGCTGGTCCTAGATTTATCCTGTCGATATGTCGTAAATGTCTGAGTTGGAAATACCCCTTTAACTATTCAAATGATAGATTAATTGTAACTTCTAAACACATAAACCACACATCAATGACTGTCTCACATTTAGAAATCTGTTAGGCCTCATGGACACGACCGTATTTTTTCCCACCCGTACATACTGGCGTAAATACGGGTCCGGAGTTACACGTATTCGACCCGTTTTGCACCAGTATTTACGAACCCGTGCCCGTAAATATGGGTCCGGTGTCACCCGTATTCCACCCGTATTTACGGGCACGTTTTTGGCAGCAAAATAGCACTGCACTAATCGGCAGCCCCTTCTCTCTATCAGTGCAGGATAGAGAGAAGGGACAGCCCTTTCTGTAATAAAAGTTAAAGAAATTCATACTTACCCGGCCGTTGTCTTGGTGACGCGTCCCTCTCTTCACATCCAGCCCGACATCCCTGGATGACGCGGCAGTCCATGTGACCGCTGCAGCCTGTGATTGACCTGTGATTGGCTGCAGTGGTCACATGGCCTGAAACGTCATCCAGGACGTCGGGCCGGATGTCGAGAGGGACGCGTCACCAAGGCAACGGGCGGGAGACCGGACTGGAGGAAGCAGGAAGTTCTCGGTAAGTATGAACGTCTTTTATTTTTATTTTTTACAGGTTTATTCTGATCGGTAGTCACTGTCCAGGGTGCTGAAAGAGTTACTGCCGATCAGTTAACTCTTTCAGCTCCCTGGACAGTGACTATTTACTGACGTCGCTTAGCAACGCTGCCGTAATGACGGGTGCACACATGTAGCCACCCGTCATTACGAGAGCTCCATAGACTTCTATGGACTGTCCGTGCCGTTATTACGGCCTGAAATAGGACATGTTCTATCTTTTTCAACGGCACGGGCACCTTCCCGTGAGAAAACGGGAAGGCACCCGTCGCCAATAGAAGTCTATGAGCCCGTTATTACGGGTCGTAATTACGGCCCGTAATAACGGGAGTTTTTACGGTCGTGTGCATGAGGCCTTACTGTGAGTTCATGTAACATCATTGTTATCGCTTAGGCCTCATGCACACAATCAGATTAAAGAGGCTCTGTCACCAGATTTTGCAGCCCCTATCTGCTATTGCAGCAGATAGGCGCTGCAATGTAGATTACAGTAACGTTTTTATTTTTTTTACACGAGCATTTTTGGCCAAGTTATGACCATTTTTGTAGTTATGCAAATGAGGCTTGCGAAAGTCCAAGTGGGTGTGTTTAAAAGTAAAAGTCCAAATGGGCGTGTATTATGTGCGTACATCGGGGCGTTTTTAATACTTTTACTAGCTGGGCGTTGTGTGTAGAAGTATCATCCACTTCTCTTCAGAACGCCCAGCTTCTGGCAGTGCAGACACAGCCGTGTTCTCGAGAGATCACGCTGTGTCACTCACAGGTCCTGCATCGTGTCAGACGAGCGAGGACACATCGGCACCAGAGGCTACAGTTGATTCTGCAGCAGCATCGTAAGTCGATGTAGCTACTTACCTGCTAACGCCGATGCTGCTGCAGAATCAACTGAAGCCTCTGGTGCCGATGTGTCCGACACGATGCAGGACCTGTGAGTGACGTCACAGATCTGCACTGCCAGAAGCTGGGCGTTCTGAAGAGAAGTGGATGATACTTCTCATCAGAACGCCCAGCTAGTAAAAGTATTAAAAACGCCCCGATGTACGCACATAATACACGCCCAGTTGTACTTTTGCAAGCCTCATTTGCATAACTACAAAAATGGTCATAACTTGGCCAAAAATGCTCGTTTTTTAAAAATAAAAACGTTACTGTAATCTACATTGCAGCGCCTATCTGCTGCAATAGCAGATAGGGGCTGCAAAATCTGGTGACAGAGCCTCTTTAAGGCTCTGTACAAATTACAAGTTGTAAGGAGCCATAATACAGCACCCATAAAAAACAAGGGACTGTAATATACCTCCATATACCTCAGATTTTATACAGGGGCATAAAGAACTCTTTCATATCTAATCCCATGCAAAATGATGGCATGTTGTGTCAGATGGCATATCACACTAGATATTTTTCTTCTAGAAGAGAATACCTCTGTAATATGATGCCGAACTGAGGCACCATACAGATGTACACAGAATGCTGCAGAGAAATTGTCTAAAACGATATGTGACCAATATAATAACACAGCAACAAACTTAAATATATCACTATGATCTAACAAAGACGTATTATTTTGTATGTACTGAGAATATGATTCATCATTGCCATTCTGTATTCAAAATCAAAATAAAGTTTTTCAGTTTTGTTTAATAGCTGGCCAATCTAACTTGTAGTAATGATTTTACCTTATATACTGTATATACAGTGTATACATATATGTCTTTATATAACACACAAGAAAATGGCGACAGCACACTGCGAACACTAATGCCACCTAAGCCGCTATATATAAATAAATATGCATTACTGCTAAATCTACTTACAATAGGGAGGTTCTTAGCACACATTTTGATCAAATTATGTGAGCACACCTGCCACACAATATATATAGAGGTACCTGTTGGAGCATAAGTTAATTTAATGTAGGTTAAAAAAATAAATGTATGGAGATGTCAACGCCATACAAAGAAGGAATTTTGTAATTGCTTCATGAGGTAATGTATACATAGTACATAGACAACTTCCAAGATGAAGAAGATCCAGATTTCACAGAATCTTTTGATTTTCCTTCACCTGTGAGTATCATTATAAAACCGGCAATACTTCCCAGTCCGAATTTTTTTTTATGATTTCATATGGTTATCTATGATTTTATAGAACTTATTGACTTCCTATTTGATTTTGATATTTGTCCTCACATAGAACAGAACTGCAAACCCATACAAACATGTAGTTATGATGCAAAGATGTTATAAACCATCATTCTACTAAAGAAATGTTGTAAACAGTGTTACCCACAACACAATATCAATCTTCTGGGCCCCAATGCAAAATCCGTAAAAGGTCCTCCAAACTATCCCATATCCAGAGCTGGCGTTAGGGGTGGCAAACTGGGCAATTGCCCATGGCCCCCATCCTCTCAGGGCCCCCTGCCCACTATAGCAGCCATATCATAGCCATAGCGGCTGCTATGTGGCTCAAAGCATGAGGGGGGCCCGTGCCGCCCGGCTCATAACATTTATGGGACGTACGGTACGGGCCCCCTCATGCCCGGTGGCATCACTAGCACTGGGGGTCCCGGTGCTAGCAACTGCCACATTCAATTGTTTCTGCCTCCTCAGGACACAGATACAATTGAATACCATGGGCTGCAGACCATGTTAGGCCGGCAGGCTATAAGGCCCTGGAAAGAATCCTTGCGCAGACCGGCGTGATGACGCCACTGCATCACGCTGGCCTATGCAAGGGTTCTGCCTGGAGGCTGTGAAGTGCTCCGTCCGTCGTGGGAACGGGGCTAGGTAAGTACAATTTTTTAGGGGGCTGTGTGGCACTATATACAGTACAAGGGGGGCTGTGTGGCACTATATACAAGGGAGGCTTTGGTGGTGCTATATACAAGGGGTGACTGTGTGGCACTATCTACTAAGTGGGGGACTGTGTGGCACTATCTAGTATGGGGGCTGTGTGGCACTATATACAAGGGGAGCTGTGTGCCACTATTTACAAGGGGGGTTGTGTGGCCCAATATACAGGGCTGCATGGCACTATATACAAGGTGGGCTGTGTGGCACTATATACAAGGGTAAGGGGCTGTGTGGCACTATATACAAGGGGGGTTGTGTAGCATTATATACAGGGGGAAGGGGCTGTGTGGCTCTATATACAAGGGGGGCTGTATGGCACTATATACATGGGGCGCTGTGTAAAAGTATATACAAGGGGGGATGTGTGGCACTATCTACTAAGGGGGCTGTATACAAGGGGAGGGCTGTGTGGCACTATCTACTAAGAGAGGGGCTGTGTGGCACTATACGGGGAGGGCTGTGTGGCACTACATACTAGGGGCTGTATGGCACTATATACAGGTGGGAGGACTATGTGGCACTATCTAAGGGGGTCTGTGTGGCGCTATCTACAAGGGGGGGCTGTGGGGCACAATCTACAAAGGGGGCAGTGTAGCAATATCTACAAGTGGGGCTGTGTGTGGCACCAGCTACAAGGGGGGCTGTGTAACACCTACTAAGATAGTTGGGCTAATACATGCATATAGCAACTCAAATGAACCGTGTGATATACGAATATGAACACCTATATAAGAAATCACACATGAACCCTTATTAGCGAAAAATAGACAATATTTTATTGAAAGACAAAATCATTACAAATAAGTACATTGGCAGTAACATTACTCATAGAAAAAGGATCCCACAGCCTCTATAGTAAAGTGCAAATAGTTCATGCAAAGACTGGTACATAAGTAATATGATGAATATGGATAGGAACCATCCAAAGCAAAGTAATATAAAAAAACAGACAGCAGAAAGGTACAATTAATGAGGCATACAGACCAGAACTATGGGGGGATCAACAGGGGGCCTGTGTGTTGCGTTATCTATAGGGGGTTGTGTGTGATGCTATCTACGGAGGGCTGTGTGTGGCGCTATCTACATGTGCTGCCCATACTCCTAAACCTTTAGACACACAGCCCTAAAGGTTTAGGAGTATGGGCAGCACAGCAGAACAGCAAAGCCTCCAGGGCAAACGGGTGCCGTCCTCCAGGAATCCGACTTGAAAATCCCACAGTGTGCAGAAAAGAACAAGAGAAAGAGGGAGCACTTCAAGATGAAAATATCAAATAGATGGATTTATTCTCCCATATGTGCAATGAAGTAGTGCAACGTTTCAGCTGCTCAATCCAGCCTTTGTCAAGCGGTGTGTGGCGCTACCTACAGTAGATGCTGTGGCACTATCTTCAGGGAGCAGAAAGGGGGCATTATTACTGTGGGGCACAAAGGGGGTACGGTTACTGGTGGGGCACTTTTATGGTGTTGAGCACTAAGGAATCATTATTACCATCTGGGGCTGTGTGGATTAAGAGTTTGTTTAGAGGATGGGGTATAGGTGGGGAGGATGCTGGGAAAGCAGGAAATAAAAGATGTCTGTGTGTCAAATTCTGCAGAGATGAGTCGTGGCTGTCACATTGGTCTGGGCGGAATGGAGAAAAAAAGGGAGAGTGAACGACTCTAATCAAAGAAAACCCCACCTGTGAGTTACTTGGTATACATGGGCTGTAATCACTTATATGGTCTGCAGAGCTCCTGTGTATAACTGGCATCTACCACTATATGGTGGTAATATTGGTCTTCAGTAACAGTATGAGGGTATTATTCAGTCAATATGTGGCTATGATGTGGCGGAATTATTCAGTAACAGTATGGGGTTATTATTCAGTCACTATCTGGTTATGGTGTGGCGGTATTATTCAGTAACAGTACAGGGGTATTATTCAGTCACTGTGGTTATGGTGTGGCGATATTATTTAGTAAAACTCAGTTTACTGCAGTATTATTTAGTAAAAGTATGGTAAAATTATTCAGTCACTATGTGGTTATGGTGTGGCAGTATTATTCAGTAACAATACGGGGGTGTTATTCAGTCACTATGTGGTTATGGTGTGTCGGTATTATTATTATTATTATTTTTTTCCCTAGAATCCACCATTCCGGAGACATGGCCCCCCCCCCCAATTGTGTTAGTATGCTAATTTGCTGTAGCTAGCTAATAGGGCGCGAACTACACTCAATCTTCCGAGGTGGAGCCAATTTCCCTGCATTCAGAGTGGCCAAGTACAGTGTGAGCTCACCAGAACAACCTTATCTCACGAGATCATGCTTTGCCTGCAGCTCTGATGCTGCCTTGCGCTGATTGGTGAGCACCAGCGGCAAGGACGTTAGCTCCCGTTTATTAACCACAGCAAATTAGCATATAGGTTGCCGACACAACAGGGGACCATATCTCTGCAACAGGGGTTTCCAGGGAAAATGAAAACAGCACTGGAAATAGGGAGACAGCACTATTCAGGTCAGATAATCAGTTCAACTTATATGATCAAATGACAGGTCCTCTTCAAACAAGTTTTCACATTATTTGGAAATAAATAACTGTCCACTGTTACAAAATTGTGGCTGCTTGAAATAACATGAATGTAATAATTTTAAAGAATTTACATTAGCAATAATGATGATTTAGACGATTTGGATTTATAATTTTTCTTTGCTTTACTTCACCGGTTTATAGGTAACAACTGATATTCAGAATGATCTCTTTGAAAATGATTGGCCAACCTTTTTCAAGTGATGGTCAGATAAGAGGGTCATAGCAATTGTTGTGCTGAGTTAGCAATCCCTCCCTGGCAGTGGTGCCTTTGGGGGCCCAAAGGCCCTTCTGCCACGTAACAAGACACCAGCAATATAAATGGCACATGGTAAGTGGAGGGCCCTGGTTCAGATTTTACATTTCCATCCAGTCGATGCCCTTCTCTCAAGAGATGTCTGCATATACGGCTGACCTGTTCCCCTGTGACCACCAGTGTGCACTCTCGAGATCAGTCCAGACTTAAGAAGCCAAAGTGCACGCAGGTGGGAGATTGAGCTGATTGCTCCCAGAGCACCCTGGGCTATAAGAAGGGCCCAGCCCCTTCCTCCCATGCCTGAGCTTTGTTGTCATACCCAAAATTTGTCTATGCAAATGGTCTCCTAGTGTCTTCCAGTTCCTAGTGTCCTGTAACCCATGCTATCCTGGTCAAGTGCCATGCTGAGCTGTAGTCGTGCTGTGCTGTGCTGCATACCACGCCTGTCCTGCTACACCACACCTGACGTCTGCCTGCTGACTAGTCCCAGCCAAGCCTGCATTGCTACTGTCAGAGCTGCCACAGGTACCCTACACGAATTATAGACTGTTACCTGTGCCCTGTTGGCCAGCTGCCATACCGCCAAGGTGGTACGGTCCAGTGGGTCCATGAACCCAATGTGACATGGGCTTATGCACACAAAAATATTACGGTTCTGTACAACCTCCAATTTGTGCAGAGCTGTAAAATAACACTCATATACATATATGTGGCTCTATTGTAAGTTGTATGCAGGGCCGGCCTTAGGTTGGCTGGCACCCTGTGTGGAACTCTCTATTGCCGCCCCCTACACAAATCAAAAATTAACCACATTTATAAGCACGCACATACTGGAACATATATACTGTACATACATAAAGACAGATATTTAGACATACAGGCAAATATACATACACACATTCTGGAATATTTACATACAGGTAAATATATCATACAGACACATATACACATACACACCAGCAGATAAATACACAGACAGGAACATATACAAATACATAAAAGGCACATATATACAAGCACAAAGACACATTCACAAACGGACCCATATATACCCAGTACAGATAATATCAGAGATTTCGCGTGCAGCCCTATGTAACACCACAGATAACACACAGCAATAACTGAGTACAGATAATGTAGTGGATGTTATCTGCAGTTCTATGTAACACCACAGATAACACACCGTGATAACTCTCTGAGTACAGATAATGTAGTAGATCTTACCTGCAGTCCTATGTAACACCACAGATAACAGAGTGATAACTTTCTGAGTACAGATAATGTCGTAGATGATAACTATACCCACAGACACATATAAACACACACATAAACACACACAGAGGCATATATATAAGGGCAGCAGAGTATATAAGGGGCATCAGGGTTTATAAGGGGCAACATAGTATATAAGGGGCAGCAGGGTATATAAGTGGCAGCAGGGTATATAAGGGGCAGCAGGGTATATAAGGGAAATCAGGGTATATAAGGGGAAGCAGAGTATATAGGGGCAGCAGGGTATATAGTGGGCAGCGGGGTATATAAGGGGCAGCAGGGTATATAGGGGTAGCATGGTATATAGGGGCAGCAGAGTATATAAGGGGCAGCAGGGTATATAAGAGGCAGCAGGATTTATAGGGGGCAGCAGGATACATAGGGGGCAGCAGGGTATATAGGGGCAGCAGGGTATATAAGGGGCAGTAGGTTATATAATTGGCAGCAGGATATATAGGGGCAGAAGGGTATATAGGAGATACTTTAATATTGAACACATACTTTTACAAAAAGTTCTAAACACATGCAGACACACACACACACACACACACACACACACACACACACACACACAGATATACACATACAAACACAGAGACACATTCTGTATACACACAGAGACACATAATGTATACACACACATATACACACCGAGACACACAGAGACACATACTGTATACACACAGAAACACATACTGTATACACACTACACACACATATACACACAGAGACACACAGATATTCACCATCTCTCCTTGCTGACATGATCACAGGTGTCTTGCAGGACGGGATGTGGGCGGAGCTTCCTCCTCTTCTCTTGTTCCTCGGCTCTTACTCTGTGTGTGGAACTAAGAGTAGATCACAGAGTAGTCGTATTCAGAGGGAATAAAAATAAATTGTGACATGCTCCATCACATACTTTATTATTATTCTCCCCAAGGAGCAGTATATCTGCAGTACGTGTCGATGAGGCCTAATGCTAACTGGGTAGATTTTACTGAATAGTATTAAGAAATTAAATATAATCTTGATGACCACTGGAAAACGAACTTTTAGATGCAAGTTTGAGTTACATATTTTTCAACCTGCAACACTATACTAGTCTGGTGCGGGTGCCAAGGTGTGGTCCCCTATTAGCCACATTAAATTGCACTGAATCCTCACTAGTGTTGCTAAGTCATCTGTATTTGTGTCATAGCCAGGTTTTTCGGAACTAAAGGTCCCTTGTCTACCTTGGCGCTGAAAATTTAAAGACGGCCTTGTTTCTAAATGAAATTATTTATGTAATATTTCCATTTGTCGTATTACACCTTCATTAGGTTCTGATAAATGGATGACTGCACCTTTTCAATCAGACGCTATGCATGGATGAACGGCAATAATACGCTTTTCTCGTCTGATTCATGTTGAATTGAAGAAATTCCTGCTTTACGTTTGTTTATTCATTAATGTAAAGACATATGACTTCCTTTCAGGGAAGTGGTGATTATTACATGGGAAATTGGATAATGTTTTGCACCAAATGAAAATAAGGGTCATGGAGCCTCAGCAAGCTCAGCTTTATTAACACCTTTCTTGTTTTCATAGAAAAGTAAATTGCTGTAAATCCTATAAGGCAATGTGTAAAGCAAAAGTGTTATTTAGAGCTCAGTGACTAAAGCATGCATATAAAAAGTTACACAGCCTGTGCGGAGTACAAATTTATATACTGCTCTTCCAATGTAATGTAAAGGAAATTTTATAATGTCAGACGTTTCAGATGTGTAAGAGAATCTTAGATGTAAATGGCATTAATAATCAATGTGATTTTTACAAGAGTCTAAATGCCTTGTTGTTCTCACTATTTCATTACTGATGGTACTGTACAGTTAAAAAGGACCTGTCAGATCGCCTGTCTGTGTTAGGGTATGTTCACACGCACTAATTACGGACGTAATTCGGGCGTTTTTGCCCCGAATTACGTCTGAAAATAGCGCCTCAATAGCGCTGACAAACATCTGCCCATTGAAAGCAATGGGCAGACGTTTGTCTGTTCACACGAGGCGTAATTTACGCGCCGCTGTCAAATGACGGCGCGTAAATAGACGCCCGCGTCAAAGAAGTGACCTGTCACTTCTTTAGCCGTAATTGGAGCCGTTATTCATTGACTCCAATGAATAGCAGCGCCAATTACGTCCGTAATGGACGCGGCGTTCAAGCGCCTGCACATGCCGTTACGGCTGAAATTACGGGGATGTTTTCAGGCTGAAACATCTCCGTAATTTCATCCGTTACGGACGCCCTCGTGTGAACATACCCTTAGGAAATGCTTCTGTTCCCAGTGAAATAACAATGTAGCAGCATCTTCTCCTAGAATTCTGCATTGTGCTGTTCCTCTGTTATTCCTCCTGGAAATGTATGAATAAATTGATGACTGGGTGTGCTTAGCATTGTTGCAGTGCTGTGTTGGGGTTCTGGGTAACAATATCTGCATGGAGTTTTTATGTTCTCCCCGTGTTCGTGCAGTTTTTTCCGGTCGTCGTCGTCCCGCACACTCCAAAAACATACTAATAGGTTAATTGCCTTCCTATGAAATTTACGCTAGTATGTGTTTCTGAGATAGGGAAATAAGATTGTGAGCCGAATTGGGGAAAGGGACGGATCTGAATATCAATAATCTATACAGCGCTGTCGAATATGTAGACGTTATATGAGCAACAGAACTAAATACATTTCCCTTGTCAATAGGGTTTGTCTCTATACAGGGAATTGGGATGATCACATTTAAGAAATCAGAAAAACAGATTAAGCCTTCCTACTGGAAATATTTCAAATATTAAAATGGCAATACTTTAAGGAATTCATAGTGGTCAATAAGAAATGAATGTAAAAGAGTCAAAAGCAGAATGAATAAATTACCTTAAATTAGAAAATCGTGTCTACTCAAATTCCCCTTTTTTTTCAGTGCATAATATTTCAGTTTAAAGGTCAAGAAAAAAAAGAGACCACAAGGGTAGAACACAAAAATCAAATAACCATTTTTTTTTATTCCAGCATCCAGGTTTATTCTGCTTTCCGCTCTGTGAGGTTATTTTAAATAAAGGAATCTATATGAAAGAACTCCTTTCAAGACCTTGTGTGCCTGAGGTTTTTTCAATCGGCCCAAATTAAATAAAATGAAAATATAAACATGTTACGTATGAGGCATTCTAGCCGAGCCATAGTTAACACGCGCCTAAATCCAAGTCCTCCACTTCGAGTCGAGTACCAAAGCACAGGATATTCCTGGAAACTGACCTCCTATTAAATAGAAAATGTACAGCACTTGTAACACAGTTGCATTGTTTATTCTTTACTTTACTGGTTAGTTCAGTTTTCCACTATTATCCCCATTTCACGTGTAAACTGCTCGGCATCTAGATTGTCATTTACAATTAAGCAGATCATTAATTTTCTATTATACAGGGTGGGCTATTTATATGGATACACCTAAATAAAAAGGGAATGGTTGGTGATATTAACTTTCTGTTTGTGGCACATTAGTATATGGGAGGGGGGAAACTTTTCAAGCTGGGTGTTGACCATGACGGCCATTTTGAAGTCGGCCATTTTGTATCCAACTTTAGTTTTTTCAATGGGAAGAGGGTCATGTGACACATCAAACTTATCGAGAATTTCACAAGAAAAACAATGGTGTGCTTGGTTTTAACGTTACTTTATTCTTTCATGAGTTATTTATGTCATTATGGGTGTCAGGTCCGAGCATTCCGAGATTAACAGTTTCCTGGAAAGTGGATTGGTCGTCGTGGGCCTGTTGAATGGCCCCCTAGGTCTCCCGATCTGACCCCCTTAGACTTTTATCTTTGGGGTCATCTGAATGCAATTGTCTATGCTGTGAAGATACGAGATTTGCAGCAACTGAAACTACGGATACTGGAAGCTTGTGCTAGCATTTCTTCTGCGGTGTTGCTATCAGTGTGTGAAGAGTGGGAGAAGAGGGTTGCATTGACAATCCAACACAATGGGCAGCACTTTGAACACATTTTATAAGTGGTCAGAAACTTGTAAATAACTCATGAAAGAATAAAGTAACGTTAAAACCAAGCCCACCATTGTTTTTCTTGTGAAATTCTCGATAAGTTTGATGTGTCACATGACCCTCTTCCCATTGAAAAAACTAAAGTTGGATACAAAATGGCCGACTTCAAAATGGCCGCCATGGTCAACACCCAGCTTGACAAGTTTCCCCCTCCCATATACTAATGTGCCACAAACAGGAAGTTAACATCACCAACCATTCCCATTTTATTTAGGTGTATCCATATAAATGGCCCACCCTGTACATCTATTCAAGGATTTGATCCAGCTGCAATTCCCTAACATTGGCAAGAAGAAATAAGTTGGCATGGCTACTTTGGTTTTTAAAGGATAATTCATATTTTTAAAGCTGTTATGTGGGGTCCATACATGTGATTTAAATAACTGAGAAATGGTTGTGGTTTTATTTTCTGTAATATTTGCTCTACTACAATTTGTTTTCAACACACATTAGTGCTAATCTCACGGATCATGGCAGTGGGGGCATTGTTCCTATACGACTTCACCATAGACATAGGAGAACAAGTCCTAAGTATCATTTATCTATGGAAGACATAACTAAGCAAACATATTCCCCTCACCCCCTGAGCCTTTGAAATTAAGATTTTGAAATTTGAATTTCTAGGGAACAAACTGTATCACATATTATATTAGGAAATTAGAGCACATTAAGTAGTCCTTGGTTTTAGCTGTTTTTAACTCTGCTCATATAAAAGTAAAACATAACTTGTGAGCAATGTGAATTCCGGTCTCCAAACAGGTGATTTTTCAGACACAACAAACTAAAAGTGGTCAGTACATACCTACAACCCATGTACAAGGTCGTGCCAGTTGTCTGAGTCTTATTCCTGGGAAGACAGAGGTGCTAAAAGCAATGTTCTGCCAAGTTTTAACCTTCAGCTTCAAAATTCAGTGAGCAAACACCGACCTATGATAAATATTAGTTTTTTTTCTTGATAGTGGTTTGACAAATAACAGCTTCAAAACTTTTTTTTTCCTGATTTATTGAATTTATGCACTTGGTAGGCCACCCAAGCGTAATGTAGGGCACAGATGTTTAATCATGCTACATAGAAATATTCCAGATGTTCAGTGTTTTTATCTATATTATGAAGCTCTGAAAAAAAACATTCAAGCAAAATTCATTCAAAATGATTCAAATCAATCGCAACTAAAAACAAATTTGAACCATATCAAATCTAGAACGAATAGACAGCATGCATCTTGATTCAACATATTATTGTCAATGTAACACATAAAAAAAGAGTACATATGTGTATCTGAGTTGTACTATAATAAAGAATCATGATAAGGGTTACCTTTAAAAAAAACAGTAGAGAAGAATTCCAGTACAATTTTGAACATTTTTGGCTTCCCCTTATAATTTAGATAATAAATTAAAAAATTTATTTGTAGCCATTTATCTCTCCCTTTCACATAATTCAGTTAACATTAAACCTAAAAATGAAAAACCTGCCCAGTCTGCGGGGCTTTCCATATACTGTATTGTAGACATATTGCAGAGACATTAGCACAGAAATTAATTTTCTCCTGATCCATTCAATTATACGCTGACAGAAAAATGAGGGGGAGGGGTTTCGCTGGGGTGCAGGGCTTGGCATGCCTGGTTGCAGACAGAGAAGTGGGGAGAACTAGTACATCCAGTGTATTTACAGCCAGACCTAGGTCTGATCTGAGGTTTGAGTGAAGAAGGGTAGGATGAGAGAGGACAGGATAAAAGAAAGGATATTTTTTTTTTAATTTTTTGGGTGTATTTTAATATTTTTTTAAGCTGACCTTATATGACTTAATAAAACAGGGACTACAAAGTAAAAATTATGCTTTTTGTCAGGTCTGGGGATAGGCGGATGCCACTCCGACCACTGCAGCCAGTGGGATATTTTCTCTGTATGTCTATGGCTACCTTTACATTTGTAGGAAAACACTCATCTATGGTCAAGCCATTGACTTTATATATTTTACGTGTCTGAACCTGATAGTTAGTCAGAATAAGCTGCTAATCTAAGGTGTATGTGGCCAACCCAACTAGATAAATCGGACTTGGATTTTAACATGCCCAATCCTTTATTTTGGAATATAAGTTGTTGCCATACATGTCTGGCAATGCTTTATCCCCATCTCCCAATTAAAATAAACATGCAAGCTTGGCCAAGCAGAGAGTGTATGTGTCTGACATGTATAGTGAGTTCAAGATATATATTGGAAACCCTGGTTTGTGCTCTATGGCCAGCTGTTTATGCTCTTGCAAAAGTCACATTATCTACCTGTTGCAGGCTATCCATAGATTTTAAAGGGGTTGTCCAGGTTGGGGCCTGTTTTTTATACTGATGGCCTATACACAAGATAGGTCATCAGTATATAATCGGTGGGGATCTGACAACTGGACCCCGCACCAATCAGCTGTTCCGTCTGCCTCTGGGAGCCGTAGGTTATACAGGGTCAGTGCTAGAAACAGAAGGCTCTGACCAATGTATAGCGGCCGTGCTGGGTTACTGGAGCTCTGTTCCTATTCACTAGAATAGGAGCAGAGCAGCAGTACTGCAGCATGGCCGCTATACAGTGGTCAGAGCATTCTGCTTCCAGCACCGACCCTGCATAGCTTCAGAGGCAGTCAGAACAGCTGATCGGTGCAGGGTCCGGGTGTCGCACCCCCACCGATCATATACAGATGAGCAGGGGCATAACTAGGAAAGACTGGGCCCCATAGCAAATTCTTGACCGGTCCCCCCCCCCCCTGGTGCCATAAGCAGCCCCCCTTATAAATAGTGCCCCATGTAGAATGTGCCATACAGCCCCCCTGTAGACAGTGCTATATAACCTCGCCTATAGACAGTGTCACACCCCATTTTTAGATAGCGCCCCCACCTCCCCCTTGTAGATTGTGCCATACAGCCCCCCTGTAGCTATCACCATAAAGCCCCTTCTGTATATAGTGCCACACACCCCCTCTCCCTTGTATATAGTGCCACACAGCCCCCCTTAGTAGATAGTGCAGCACAGCCCCCCTTAGTAGATAGTGCCACACACAGACCCCTGTAGATTGCGCAACACTCAGCCCCCTGTAGTTAGAGCCACAGCCCTCCCCCTTGTAAATAGTGGCATACAGTTGCCCATGTGTATAGTGCCACACAGCTCCCCCTTGTGCATAGTGCCACACAGCTCCCCCTTGTGTATAGTGCCACACAGCTCCCCCTTGTGTATAGTGCCACACAGCTCCTCCTTGTGTATAGTGCCACACAGCCTCCCCTTGTGTATAGTGCCACAAGGCAATGGTGCATCTGACATAGTTGTATCAGCCAGGGTGATGTCACTCAAACATGGAAAGGTGGGTTTGGATTCAGGACTATGTGACTCTTCAGGATAGCGGCACCGCTCCATGACCCTCTAATGAGTAATTAGCATATAGTTTGTGCCGTTTTAAAAGTGGATTTTAAAGATTTTGCTGCATCTGAAAAAAAAACATACAAGGGAATGTTTGGAAATATTGTCAGGTCATGTATCACCGCATGGTGGCAGTTCAAGGGGTTAAAACTACCTGACAGATTCCCATTAAATATACAATGAATTGAGAACAATTCCATCTGCCCCGCAATTTTGTTATTATAAATATATCCTATATAATTACAGATCCAGAACCAAGCTCTGACATATATACAGCACCAGAACCAAGCTCAGTACATAAATACAGCACCAGAACAAAGATCAGTACATATATACATCCTCAGAACCAAACTCATTACATATATACAGCACCAGAACAAAGCTCAGTACTTGCATATGGCATCAGAACAAAGATCAGTACATATATACAGCACCAGAACAAATACAGCTCAATTTAGTGCAACCCCTGCCGTATAGGTTTGTACGGCGTAAAACTACAGCTCCCAGGATGGTCCGAACAATGATAAGGATATGCTGGGAGTTGCTGTTTCACAAAAAAAATATCATACCACCATCATCTTGCTGCAGATCATACAGTGACTACAGTGCTGATTAGAGGCAGAATAAACATTTACATTAAGTGACTCACCGGTGACGTCTCAGATTCTAGTTCTTTTCTTCTCCCTCCGGTCCAGACCTCTATGATGGATTTCTACCAGCCATGACGTATTTCTTCAGTTTTCCGCTCAGATGACTTCAGCTTCTCTCTTTTAAAACATTTCTACACCTGTAAACGAACTTAAAATTCTCAACACCTCTAAATATAATAGCGCCATACACTGTGTCCCTGATTATAATAGTACCATACACTGTCTCACACACACACACACACACACACACACACACACACACACACACACACACCGTGCCCCATCTAGATAGTGCCTTCATAGCCCCCTGTAGATAGTGACCCCCATAGTGCCTCTGTAGATGCAAGGCAATAGTGCTAACCACTGAGCCACCATGCTGCCCTACATATAGCTTCCCCTATAGATAGTGCTCCATGTATAGCCCACCTCTGTAGATAGTGTCTCACATATAGCTCCCCCTGTATATCGTGTCCCACATATAGCCCAACCCTGTAGACAGTGCCCTAAAAAATAGCTCCCCTATAGATAGTGCTCTAAATATAGCCCACCCCTGTATAGTGTCTCACATATATCTCCCCCTTTATATGGTGCCCCACAGGTAACCCATCCCTGTATATAGTGTCCCACATATAGCAAACCCCTAAAGAAAGTGCCTTAAAAAATAGCTCCCCTATAGATAGTGCTCTAAATATAGCCCACCCCTGTATAGTGTCTCACATATAACTCCCCCTTTATATGGTGCCCCACATATAGACCCCCAGTAGATAGTGCCCAACATCCCCACATTTAGACCCCCCTGTAGATAGTGGCCCACATATAGACCACCCCTGTATATAGTGGCCCACATATAGACCACCCCTGTATATAGTGGCCCACATATAGACCACCCCTGTATATAGTGGCCCACATATAGACCCCCCTGTATATAGTGGCCCACTTCCCCACATATAGACCCCCCGGTAGATAGTGCCCCACATTCCCACATATAGACCCCCCTGTATATAGTTGCCCACATATAGACGACCCCCCCTGTAGATAGAGCCCCCACTATAGATAATGGCACTCACAGTTTTATTAGAAAAATAAAAGAACTTTACATACTCACATGATCCCGTTCCCAGACAGTCCGATGGCAATGCAAATCTGCTCTCTTCTGACAGGTCTGCTGGAGCTGAATGACGCGCTGTTCAATGACGCTGATTGGTGGGGCAGAATGACTGAATGCCCCGTCAAACAGCGTCTTTCAAGCACGTAAGCGGCACGATGACGTCATCGCGCTACTAGCGTCGTACTAGCAACTAGTGACTAGCCCCGCCAATCAGTGTCATTGTAAGGCGCTGAATGGTCGGGCACGGAACATGCCCGGCCATTCAGCGCTAATGCATGTATTTGGCAATTGCTAGCACCTGTGCTTGCGACGCCTACGGGCATGAGAGGGCTTGGCGGTGCAGGCCCCGTAGTAGCGGCGCTACTGTAGCAGCCATAACGGCTGCTAGCGGCGCCACCGTGCATATGGGGGGGCGTCGGTTGGTGGCACGGGCCCCTAAAGCCACGGGCCCCGTAGCAGCCGCTACGGCTGCTACCGCGGTAGTTACGCCACTGCAGATGAGCGATCCTGTGGATAGGTCATCAGTATAAAAAAAGCCCCCAACCTGGATGAACCCTTTAAGGTCAATTGGACAGTTTATATTTTTATAAACGTATTCTTCTACAAATAATAAACACATATATTTATTGAAGCTTTAAACTGTGTCGCATTTACTTATTATGTTTTCTTATATAGATCAATAAGTAATTTTACAGTTGTTTTCTTTCCTAGAATGAATGGTCCAGTTGTAACCAAGTGTGATAAAGTCAAATAAACAGCATAAGCTAGGATGCTGGAATATAACCAAAGTGTGTTTGCTCTCCATTAATCCAGAGATAACTTTTTCCCCTATTGCCCTAGGATGTATCTGACTCCAGCTACCTGTGTAAGGAAAGAAATGCGTACATCTATTCATTTTTATTTGGAGCATCACAGCAAAATATACAATATTTGTAGATGTCATTAAGTCATTATTTAGCTTTTGACTGCTGAGGAAAATGGATCATCATGCCAATTTCCTTTAGCATGAATACAGCAGTTTTATAGAAATTCTCACTTTTTCCATAAAATCTTACAGTTTCCTTGAAACATATTTAATTTGCTTAGGAAAAAATATCCAGTTAATATGTTCTATAGTTAACTAGCGGGACTGTTTGACAGGAAATTGCATACAGAAGATGACATAGAACAGGGTGAAATGCTTTAGGGATATAAATCTAAATTTGCAGTATCCGGTTTGTGAAACAAAAAAACAAGACAGAGAGTACAGCATAAGGCCTCATGCACACGACCATAATTGCGGATAAAATACTGACACATTCATTTCTATCGACCACGGACACCTTCCCATATGTTTACGGGTGTGTGTCCTGGTCGTAGAAATTAGCCTAAAAAAATAGGATGTGTCCTATTATTCACATTTATGAACCATGCTCCTATACTTATTACTGTGAGCACGGTCCGCAAATGCGGATGACACTACGTAGCCCGTCCGTGCAGTATTTACTGACCGTAAATTCTGAACGGTCATGTGCATGAGGCCTTACCAAAATAAGTATTACCAAAATAAACTAGTACACAAGGAGATCAATTAAAACTGTAAATATCTCATTTCTAATAACAAATTCCGATTCTAAAGTATCCTCCACATACCTTTAAAGCTGCACATGCAGAATGTATAGTTAACATACCTGGTACCCTCCTTTTGAATGTTCCTGCCACAGTTTGTCCAATTTTCAATCTCTTTATCATGTATGTAAAATGGCCACCAGCTTCTCCCACTGCCCTATGCACAGTGTACTTTGGTAGTTTCAGACATGCCCCCTGCTCTTGGGAGCAGAGGGCGTGTGTTAGACTAACAAAGCACACTGTGCATAGGGGAGCGTGAGAACTGGTGGCCATTTACATACATGAAAAGGGGACTAGGAATGGGATAAAATGTGGTTAAGTTACCCATTAATGCAAGCAGGGGCGGACATATCACCGGTGCAGCCAGTTCAGCTGCACAGGGGCCCGAACAGGGTGGGTGCCCGCTCAGCTGCCCTAAACGCCGTACACATAGATCAGCACGACCATGCGGAATACAGAGCGGGGCCCCCTTCCTTCCCTGTGCACTTTCGGCAACTCACTGATCGGACCCCCTTCCATCACATATGTTATTGATGCCATCAATAACATATGTTAAGGAATGGGGCCCGATCTGTGAGGTGCTGAAAGTGCAAAGGGTGGGAGGGAGAACCCTATGTATGCCGCACTAATCTATTAATTAGAAAACGTATTAGAAGGGGAGGGGCCTGGCGAGGCTTGCTTTGCCTGGTGGTCTTCGTCACATAGTAACCAGCATCACTGTCAGATGCAGTGCAACATCTGACAGTGATGCTCACTAGGTGACCAAGACCACCAGATAGAGCGCGCCACACCTAGCAAGCAGCATCGCTATCTTAGGACCAGTTATTGATCCGGGATAGCGGCGCTTCTGAAATTAAGCCTAATACTGGTTGGCTGAGCCTCTCAACCAATCAATGTCAGAGTTCTTCTTGCTCTCCCTCATGAGCCTGCCAGTGCTTTTACTGTGTGGTGTGTGTGCTGAGCATTGTGAAGGGGACTGACTGACTGAAAATAAAAATAACTAGGAGGTAGTGGTTGCTGCCCTGTCTGTAGAAAATGTTTGGAGTGGAGTGGAGCTCAGTGGATGGTTAAAGAGGCTCTGTCACCACATTATAAGTGGCCTATCTTTTCCATAATGTCATCGGCGCTGTAATGCAGATTACAGCAGTGTTTTTTATTTAGAAAAACTATCATTTTTTACGGAGTTATGACCTATATTAGCTTATTGCTAATAACTTTCTTAATAGAAAACTGGGCATGTTTTACTTTTTGACCAAGTGGGTGTTGTGGAGAGAAGTGTATGACGCTGACCAATCAGTGACCAATCAGCGTCATACACTTCTCTCCATTAATTTACTCTGCAGATAGTGATCCTGCATTATTCATCATGTGCAGTCACATACTCACACACTAAACTGTGAGTGTCTTGAGAGTTAATAGTCATCACGTCCAACCTGGATGGCATGTCTATTTATCACTGCCGACACTTCGCTAACGTTTGTGTGGGAGTTAATGACAGCAAGCGTGATTTACAGCTTGATCTCGCGAGATTACGCTTGCTGTGCTGTAAATTCCACACAAACGTTAGCGAAGTGTCGGCAGTGATGAATAGACATCCCGTCCTGGTTGGACGCGATGTCTATTAACTCTCAAGACACTTCAGTAACGTTAGTGTGTGTGGATGTGACTGCACATAGTGAACAACACAGGATCACTATGTGCTGAATAAATGAATGGAGAGAAGTGTATGACGCTGATTGGTCACTGATTGGTCAGCGTCATACACTTCTCTCCACAACACCCACTTGGTCAAAAAGTAAAACATGCCCAGTTGTCTATTAACCCCTTCCCGCTCCTGGACGTACTATTAGGTCATGGCAGCTGTATCGTTCGCACTCCATGACCTAATAATACGTCTCGGGAGTAACGGCCGTTTCGGGGACCGATCGCTGTGTCCCCGCTGATTAACCCCTTAAAAGCCGCGTTCTATAGAGATCGCGGCTTTTTAGTGGTTAAGCTGCCATCGCCGGCCTGCTACACGATAGCGGCCGGTGATGGTGACTATGGCAACCGGACACCAAACAATGGCGTCCGGCTATGCCATAGACGGAAGCCTAGTGGGTCCTGACTTTGTCAGTGAGTAGCTGACAGTTCTAATACACTGCACTACGCATGTGGTGCAGTGTATTAGAATTGCGATCAGGGCCGCATGCCCTCAAGTCCCCTAGTGCGACAAAGTAATAAAGTAAAAAAAAAGATGTGTAAAAATAAGAAAATAAAAGTTTTAAAAGTATTAAAAGTAAAAATCCCCCTTTTTACCTTATCAGTCCTTTATTATTAATAAAAATATATAAACAAACAAATAAACTATACATAATTGGTATCGCAGCGTCCGTAATGGCCTGAACTACAAAGTTATTTCATTATTTATCCCGCACGGTGAACGCCGTAAAAGAAAATAATAATAAACCGTACCAGAATCACAATTGTTTGGTCACTTCACCTCCCAAAAAATGGAATAAAAAGAGATCAAAAAGTCGCATGTACCTAAAAATGGAACTGATCGAAACTACAGTTCGTTACGCAAAAAATAAGCCCTCGCACGGCTTTATTGATTGAAAAATAAAAAAGTTCTGGCGCTTAGAATAAGGTAACACAAAAAGTGAATAATTTTTTACAAAACTTATTTTATTGTGCAAACACCATAAGACATTAAAAAAAACTATAAATATCTGGTATCGCCGTAATCGTATCGCCCCGCAGAATAAAGTGAATATGTCATTTATAGCGCACGGTGAACGCTGTAAAAAAAATAGAATAAAAAAAACAATAGTAGAATTGCTGTTTTTTAGTCACCACGCCACCTAAAAATAGAATAAAAACTGATCAAAAAGCCGCATGCACCCCAAGAAAACTACAATGGATTCGTCAAGGGGTCTAGTTTTCAAATTGGGGTCACTTTTGGGGGGTTTCCAATGTTTTGGCACCACAAGACCTCTTCAAACCGGACATGGTGCCTAATAAAAAAGAGGCCTCAAAATCCACTAGGTGCTCCTTTGCTTCGGAGACCGGTGCTTCAGTCCATTACCGCACTAGGGCCACATGTGAGATATTTCTCAAAACTGCAGAATCTGGGCAATAAATATTAAGTTGCGTTTCTCTGATAAATCCTTTTTTGTTATAAAAAAAATGGTATAAAGAGGATTTTCTGACAAAAAAACAAAACGTAAATTTCAGCTCTACTTTGCTCTAAATTTCTGTGAAACACATAAAGGGTTCATAAACTTTCTAAATGCTGTTGTGAATACTTTGAGGGGTCTAGTTTCTAAAATGGGGTGTTTGATAGGGGTTTCTAATATTTGGGCCCCTCAAAGCAACTTCAGAACTGAACTGTAACCTAAAAAAATTAATAAATTAGGCAATACTTCGCTTCTTACATTATAGTGATAATGAGCCGTGCCCACCCCGAGATGACCCCAGTTTTGACCGTTTGTATAAACGGAGACCCCTATTAGACCGTTTCAGTGCCCGGTTTTCCCAAGCATACACCCCCGAGAAGTGTATTTCTATTGATGAGTCCCTGGTACATTTTAAAGGGAGGGTTCAATTCCGCGAGTACCTGCCGGGTAAGAGGGCAAGGTATGGCGTGAAGATGTATAAGCTATGTGAGAGTGCATCAGGGTATACCTACAGGTTTAGGATATATGAAGGAAAAGCCACCCCCAAACCAGACTGCATCCTGGACTACAATAGGTACAAGGGAGGGATGGACTTGTCAGATCAAGTCCTGAAGCCCTACAGCGCCATGCGGTGTGGTATAAGAAGCTGGGCGTGCACATCATACAGATGGCATTGTACAATGCGTACGTGCTACATCGATGTGCAGGCCAGAGGGGAACTTTCCTGGAATTTCAAGAGGTGATTATCAAGAACCTAACCTTTAGGGACCAAGAAGGGGGGGCACCCAGTACTTCTGGAAGCGAGGCCACACGCATCGTACAAGGGAAACACTTTCCAGGAGAAGTTCCCCAAACTGGCAAGAATGTGAAAAAGTCAAAAGAGGTGCAAAGTCTGCTATAAGAGGGCGATAAGGGATGACACAATATATCAATGTGACACGTGTCACGAATAACCAGGGCTCTGTATGAAAGAGTGTTTTAAAATTTATCATACATCCCTTGGTTTATAATTTACCCCAATTTTACTTACCCTGATGCACTCCGCACAGCTTATCCCCCCTCGTCTTTCCCCTCTGGGCCCTGCTGTGTGCCCAGGCAGCTGATAACAGCCACATGTAGGGTATTGCCATAGCCGGGAGAACCCACATTACAGTTTATGGGGTGTAGGTCTCCGGTCAAAATGCTCACTACACCTCTAGATGAATGCCTTAAGGGTGTCGTTTTTAAAACGGGGACACTTCTTGCGGGTTTCAACTGTACTGGTACCTCAGGGGCTTCTGCATACATGACTTCGCACTAGAAAATCCCCAGTAGGCTAAATGGTGGTCCTTTCCTTCTGAGCCCTCCCATGGGCCCAAACGGCAGTTTATCACCACAAATGGGGTATTGCGGCACTCAGAACAAATTGCGCAACAGAATGGGGTATTTTGTTTCTTGTGAAAATAAGAAATTTTCAGCCAAAACTACATATTATTTGAAAAAAATAATTTTGTTTTAATTCCCAGCCCAATTCAAATAAGTTCTGTGAAAAAACTATGAGGTCAAAATGGTCACAACACCCATAAATGAATTCCTTGAGGGGTGTAGTTTCCAAAATGGGGTCATTTGTGGTTGGTTTCTATTGCTTTGATACCTCTGGGGCTCTGCAAATGCGACATGGCACCCGAAAACCAATCCAGCAAAATCTGGACTCCAAAGAACAAATAGCGCTCCTTTCCTTCTGAGCCATCCCATGGGCCCAAACGGCAGTTTATCACCACAAATGGGGTATTGCCGCACTCAGGACAAATTGGGCGACAAAATTGAGTATTTTATTGCTTGTGAAAATAAGAATTTTTGAGCTAAAACGACATATTATTGGAAAAAATATATTTTTTTTAATTCCCAGCCCAATTCAAATAAGTTCTGTGAAGAAACTATGGGGTCTAAATGGTTACATTACCCATAAATGAATTCCTTGAGGGGTGTAGTTAACAAAATGGGGTCACTTCTGGTGGTTTTCCATTGCTTTAATACCTCTGGGGCTCTGCAAATGCGACACGGCACCCGAAAACCAAACCAGCAAAATCTGCACTCCAAAGAACACACAGCGCTCCTTCCCTTCTGAGGCCTCCCATGGGCCCAAACGGCAGTTTATCACCACAAATGGGGTATTGCTGCACTCAGGAGAAATTGGGCAACAAAATGGGGTATTTTGTTCCCTGTGAAAATAAGACATTTTGATAAAAAATGACATCTTATTGGAAAAAATGACATTTTTTTTCATTTCACAGCCCAATTCAAATAGGTGCTGTGAAAAAACTGTGCGGTCAAAATTGTAACAACAACCATATTTGAATTCCTTGAGGGGTGTAGTTTCTAAAATGGAGTCACTATTGGGGGATTCCTACTGTTTTGGCACCTCAACACCTTTTCGAACCTGGCATGCTGCCTAAAATATATTCTAATAAAAAAGAGGCCTCAAAATGCACTAGGTGCTTCTTTGCTTCTAGGGCTTGTGTTTTATTCCACGAGCGCAGTAGGGCCACATGTGGGACATTTCTAAAAACTGCAGAATCTGGACAATACATATTTAGTAGTGTTTCTCTGGTAACCCCATTTTGGAAACTATACCCCTCAATATATTGTAGTGAATGCGATTTCCTGAAACCTTATTATTTAGTGGGGTTGATATAGGACATCAGGGGTTCTCCTGAACGGCCGCATTTTGAAAGGTTAAACTTTGGAGACATACATGTCTGCATGATTCAAAAAATCTTAGATTAAATATCGATGTCTCTGCCCTTAGCTCATTGGGACACCTCACTAATACCTTTGTTCAGTTTATAGTGCTTATTAACCTGTGAATTACAAGCTCACCTGTGAGTGGTAAATGACTTGAGCTCTATCATATTTATTTACGTGACATGGCAAAACTTTGGATTTGGACTTGATGTTTTGTTTTTTTACTATGTTACTCTATGAACATTGCATATGGATGCTTGGTTTTCAGTTCTGGTGTAGAGTTTGTGGTCCAAAGCATATTTGTGAAGAGGTTCACCAAAAGTGACCCCTTGTAAAGTTTAAAAAAATATGCATTAAAATAAAACTTTTGAGGGCAACTTATTGGTACTGTCATGGTACTTTTGAGGGCACTTTTTGGTACTGTCATGCAGTTTGAGGGTATGTTCACACGGGCTATTTTCAGCTGTTTTTCGGGCCGTCTAGGTCACGAAAAACGGCTGAAAATTCGGAAGCAGAACGCCTACAAACATCTGCCCATTAATCGGAAAGACGGCTTTCTGTTCCGACGAAGCGTTTTTTTACGCCTCTTTTTCGAAAAACGGTGCATAAAAAGACACCTCGTGCATGTCACGTTTGAGCCATTTTTCATTGACTCAATAGAAAAACAGCTCCAAAAAATACAGCGAAAAACGGCTGAAAATTTTCAAGAGAAAACAGCTCCTGATTTTCAGTCGTTTTTTGTTAAGCGTGTGAACATACCCGTGAGACTGCACAAAATAGGTTACCATATTAACTAGGCTTTTTTTTTTACTTTGTGGGTCTTTTATATGTTATATTTCACAGTATTTCTACCCCCTTCCTTTATTTTAGTCTGAAATTAGACTGCATCATATTTAATAACATTATCACAGTACAGTGAACTTAGTCTCTGCTCACATCTGCATTGGAGCTAAATTGCTGGAAAAATATTGCAATATGCTATTTTGTCCATCAAAATAGTTAAAACCATGACAGAAACCCAACGGAACTCATTAAAGTCAATGTGTTTAGTCAGGGGTGTAGCTAGGGGGGGCAGGCGGGGCATGTGCCCTGGGCGCAACTACAAGGGAAGAAAGGGGGGGCGCCGACCAGGGGAGTGGAGGCATGTGCCCTCTGGGCCGATACCCCCATAGACATTTAGTGCCATGGGCAGCGGATGGGACAGGAGCGGGAGCTGTGTAATGTATGCACGATGTTCTTCTGCACAGGCAGAGCGTGTGTGCTCCGGGTGGCTGCATTATACGTCACATGTGACGTCATATAATGCAGCCGACCATACACTCTGCCTATGAGGAGAACACCATTGAAGTGTTCAGCCCCAGCTAGCAGTAAAGGCAGAGAGGATGGATGAAGAGAGGGCTGGGGAGGAGCAGTCTTACACACAGCTCTCCTCCTGCCTGCAACGTGTGACCCCTCATAACATGAAGATCCCTCCACGGAGCTCCGGACTGATAAGTACAGCTGTGTATGTGCAAGTAGGGGGAGGGGTGAGTGTGTGTGGAGGTGTGTGTGTGTGTGTGTGTGTGTGTGTGTGTGTGTGTGTGTGTTTATAAATCGTTTTTGTGTGGGAGGGGGAATTTGACTGTAAATATTATGTGTGGGGTGAGGGGATTCTATATAAATTGTTTTAGTGGAGAGGAAGTATTTGACTGTATGGCCTTATGCAAACTTCCGTCGGCCGTTGTACTCCTGCTAATGATGGTTCCGTGAAACACGATGGCTTCCGTGTGCAGTCCGTTGTTTCACGAACCAAATCAACACAAAGGCCGAGACGGTTCTGTCAAAAAAGGCAGGAGTAGGACCTGCCCTATTTTTGAGGGAACGGCGGCACGGTTCCGTTAAAACAACGGAAGTGTGCATGGCCCCATTGAAATGAATGTGTCAGGGTGCTATTAGTTCAAACAACGGATAGCACCCTAATGAAAAAAACTGAAGCGGGCATGAGGCCTAAGACCTCAAGCACACATCCGTTGCCATTTATACGGCTGCATATCACGGATCCGCAAAACAAGGACCGCACATAGAACTATACTGCTTGTAAAATGTACAAATGGCTTTATGCTTCAGTTACATTAAAATAAAAGTGAAAAAAAAAGTTACACCTCATTGATTGGTTGAGAAAGGAAACATGGTGAGTGGGAATGAGATGTCGGGAAAGCGTTGGGGGGCACCAAGATGAATCTTTGCCCCGGGTGCAGGAGAGCCTAGCTATGCCTCTGGGTTTAGTCAGGCGCCGTTGATTTCTACCATGCGAAAGATCTGGCACCTCTGTTTTTTCTCATTCTTTTGTTCCTATGACGTAGCAGAACAACATAACTCACTCAGATGTGAACACTGCCAAGTACTATATCCAGATTTCCTATATTAATTAAAGTATCATGTCCACTTAAAAGTTATAAATATACTTTAATTATATTTAAAATACATTTACACAACAATCATTTAATTTATTCCATTTACACTGTAACATTTAAAGGAACCTGTCATGTGGTACATGTTGTATGATCTTCAGACAGTGTATTATAGAGCAGGAGGAGCTGAGCAGATTAATAATTAATGATTATCACTTGTATTTTATTGATTTAAATCACGGCTCACTCTGTGCTAAGGAGTCGAACTCAATGATTGACAGATTTCCTTGTGTGAATAGGCATACATAGATAGCTGTCAATCACTGAGTAGGCCTGCCTATTGGACTTGATATATAAACTATATATCAATCTATTTTGCTCCTCCTGCTCTATAACTTGCTGCCCACACGTAAAGCAGCATGATCAACATGACAGGTTCCCTTTAAGGACTGTCTAGAGATAAAGGTGCCTTAGCAAATCCTATATATCCCATCTATCAAAAAACGATTTCTCTTACAGTACATAGGTCTACAAAGAAAATGCTTTACCAGCCTTACCTGTCTTATATGCTTACATTAGATAAATGAAAAGATAACACTATGTTCTAATGTTTGTAACAAAATGTGTGCTAATAGTGTTCAAAGTCATTTGAGAATGCATAAAACGGCTATTACGTATGCATGTAAGTTTGTCTCTCTTCACATCTGAACCATGGTTTTCATTTTAGTGGAAATCACAACACAGTGCTGTATACATCATATGACCGATACCACCGGGGCCCAACAGACCTTATTTAACCTATAATAGGGTCTGTTGGGTTTCATCCATGTTGGGTTGCTTTGATGGAAAAAATATTGCTGCATGTGAAGCCTTTTATGGGATTTCTTCGTTTAATAAAAGGGGGCCTCCTGTTTAGGACCGACATCTATTTGCCAGAGCAGAGAGTGGCTACATAAAGCATTTCCCTCTCTGGAGGACCTAGAATGTCCATGCATTAATCGTACAGGCCATTGATTTCAATGCACACCATGTAATATGAGTTTAATTGCTGCCGTCTTGTCGCACAGATTTCAGTTCTTTTATGGTGATCCTAGTAGCGGGACATCCTGGGATCAGTTTATTAAACAAAACACCCTTTAAGCCCCAGCTCACAAGGATATAAACCCAACGAACAACAGAAGGACCTGGACACTAAAGCATTAGACATCACACACACAATTTGTTAATATACACAACCAGGAGAGAAGTAGTTTTACATTTTATTTTTAGATTTACCCAGGGATGGATTACAATGAGGGCAATCTGAGCACATGCCCAGGGACTGAGGCTGAAAGCGGGCCCAGTTCGCCCTGGTTCTCCCGAACTGGTTGTTAAAATTACAGCCGGTTCAGAGAACCGGGGTGAGACAGGACCTCTCACCCAATTGTATCCGTGTCCTTAGGACACGGATAAAAATTATTATTAATGTGCTGGCGAGACGGGAACTATCAGTTCCCGCCTCACCATTCAGCGCTTTAACAATGACGCGGTTACCCCAGGATGACACTGCCTGGTTACTAACCAGTGCTAAGTCGCTGGAGGATGGAGCGGGAACGGGGACAGGTGAGAATGTTTTTTTTTCTGTGGGCAGAGTTTGGGCAATATCTACAGGGGGCGCTATCTACACTGGGCAATATCTACACTGAGCAATATCTACTGGGGGCATTGTGACTGGCATTATCTACAGAGGGCATTGTGACAGGCACTAACTACACAGGGCATTGTGAATTTCATTATCTACAGAGGGCATTGTAAGTGGCATTATCTACAGAAGGCGTTGCGACCGGCGCTCTCTACAGGGGTCATTTTGACTTCCGCTATCTACAAGGGACATTGTTAGTGTTTGTGGTGTTTTACTTTACAGTGTTCGACACAATTTAATTCATGGGGAAAGAGTATGGTGTTATTATAATCAGGAGCATGGGGTATAGTACTATTGTATTCAGGGACGCAGTGTGTGGTACTATTATAATCAGGGGCATAGACTGAGGCACCATGAAAATGTTATCTTCGTTATCTTCGTTTATAGGTGCGGAAAGACATCTGAGTGGCAAACGCTGCAGAAATGGGCGGTGGCCGGGAGAAGTTATCTTCTGGACCAGAAGAAGAAAAAAGGAGAATAACGAAAAAGAATTTGAGGCGTCACCTGTGAGTCACTCAATGTATATGTTTGTTCTCCTTGTGACTGATCAGTACTGTAGTCATTGTATGATCTGTAGCGAGATGAAGGGTGTATTGTTCTTTTTTGTGACAACAACTCCCAGCATATCCTACCCATTATTCTGGCTATACGAGCTGTCGTTTTATATTGTACAAACTTATATGGCAGGGGTTAAACTGAATTTGCAAATGATCTCTGTACTGAGCTGTATTTGTGCTGGGGCTGTATTTATGTATTGAGCTTAGTTCTGTTGCTGTATATATGTACGAAGTTTTGTTCTGGTGCTGTATATATGTATTGAGCTTTGTTCTGGTGCTGTATTTATGTACCGAGCTTGGTTCTGTTGCTTTATATATGTACTGAGCTTGGTTCTGGCACTGTATAGATCTACTGAGCTTGGTTCTTGTGTTGTATTTATGTACTGAGCTTGTTTCTGGCACTGTATATATGCACTGAGGTTGGTTCTGAGGCTGTATATATGTACTGAGCTTGGTTCTGGCACTGTATAAATGTACTGAGCTTTGCTCTGGTTTTGTATTTATGTAATGAGCTTGATTCTACTGCTTTGTATATGTACTGAGCTTTGTTCTGGTGCTGTATTTATGTACAGCGCTTGGTTCTGGTGTTGTACTTATGTACTGAGCTTGGTTCTGGTGCTGTATTTATGTACTGAGCTTGGATACTTATGTACTGAGCTTTGTTTTGGTGCTGTATTTATGTACTGAGCTTGGTTCTGGTGTTGTATTTAGATACTGCACTTTGTTCTGGTGCTGTATTTATGTACTGAGGTTGTTCTAGTGCTGTATATATGTACTGAGCTTGGTTCTGGGTCTGTATATATGTACTGAGCTTGGTTCTGGGGCTGTATATTTGTACTCAGCTTGGTTCTGGCCTGTACATATTTACCTTATTTTAAGTTAAAAGTAGATGTTAAATCTACCTTTGCCTTAAGAGAAGGCAAATATATACAGTGAAAACTAAACCCAAGAAAACATGGAGGAATCTAAATTTTTTTCCAATTCAACCATTATATGGTACTTTAAATGGTGCCAATAAAAACGACAACTCCACCCACTCCATTGACGTAAAAATAAAAAAGTTATGGCTCTAGGAATGCGGCGAGTGAAAAATGAAAAATGGCTGGGACTTCAAGGGGTCAAACAACAGAGAAGGTTCTTTAAGGTTATTGTAATGTCCGTGGCTGTGGGCCGTCAGCTCCTATCTTCCCCTGACAGCCGCAGCCACGAGTCGGCAAGCGCTGGCCCCAGCCTCCTTCTCAGGAGACGCCAGCGCTCGCGTCCACTCACCTCAGCCGGATCCCGTAGGGTGTGCACGCACACTCGTGCCCGCTCTTAAAGGGGCAGCGCGCGCACCAGACTTCCGTTGAACCTTGACCCTTGAGTACCCTGGACTATAAGAGGGGTCCAGCCCCCTGCTTCTATGCCTGAGCGTTGTTGATGTTTCCTAGTTTGTCTATGTGATGGCCACCTAGCGTGTTCCAGTTCCTGTTCCGTGCATTTCATACCATCCTGGTCGAGCACCGTGCTGTTCCAAAGTCGTGTCGTGCTGTATTCCACGTCTGACCTGCTTCACCCCGCGTGACGTCTATCTGCTGCCTAGTCCTAGCCGAGCCTGCCCTGCTGCTGTCTGAGCCGCCACATGTACCTATACTAACTATACACATTCACCTGCGCCCTGTTGGCCAGCTGCCTTACCGCCAAGGCGGTATGGCCCAGTGGGTCCACAGACCCTTTGTGACACTACGCTCAGGCCATGGACCCCGCTGGTTGATTCAAGACCATGACGACATCACAGGAGATGCGAGCAGACATGCTGGACCTCCGGTCTTGACAGGACCAACTCCTCCAGGCGTTGAACATTCTTGCACGTCGGCAGGAGGCACAAGCTGCTGTTCCTCCTACTACACCTCCTGGCAGTGTTGATCCTTAGACTACACCTATTGGCAGTGTTGACCCGTGTGTTTCTTTGCCACTTCCTGACCGCTATAATGGAGAAGCAAGTACCTGTCGTGGAATTTTGAATCAGTGCCAGATCCACTTCAGCCTGTATAATAGGACATTTTCGTCTGATGGCGCAAGGGTCGCTTTCATCATCTCCCTACTCACTGGCAAGGCTCTTGCATGAGCGAACCCTATCTGGGAGAGACAAGAACCAGAGACCTGTGACTTCCAAGCCTTCCTCCGGACTTTTCACATGGTATTTGAGGAGTCTGGACGGGTCTCATCTGCAGCGGCATCTTTGATTAACCTGCGCCACGGAGACACCTCCATGACTGAGTACGCCATCCACTTCCGCATCCTGGCGGGAGAGCTGTTATGGAACAATGTGGCTCTGGTAGCTGCATTCTGGTATGGACTGGCTTCTAGATTTAAGGACGAACTTGCCGCTCGGGATCTGCCGTCTACCCTGGATGACCTCATCCTTCTGTCCGCCCGGATTGATATACGGATCCAAGAACGCCTCCAAGAGGTTAGACGGGAGGGAGTCCTTCCCAGTCCAGCTCCTACTTTGCAGCAACCCCTGCTGTCCTTAGATGTCGATCCTCCTAAAGAGTTTGTGATAATAGACCAGTGTAAGTTATCCACCCAGGTGAGACAACGCAGACGCACTTCTGGACTCTGTCTTTATTGCGGCCACAGTGGCCATCTTGTACGCCTGTGTCCCCAAAGATCCCAAAGCCTAGGGTTGCTAGGAGTGACAACCTTGGGTAAGAATGGTTTTCCGTCTAAGTTGTCCATACCTGTGACCATAGTGTCTGGTGAGAGAAAGCATCAGGTCTCTGTGTATCTGGACTCTGGATCCGCTGCTAATTTAATCCGTAGAGACCTGGTGGACCTTCTGCAATTACCCACCACCCCTCTGGAGAGCCCTTTGACAGTTGTTTTAGCAAATAGACAACCTCTGCTGGACCCAGTTGTAGCTGTGACCAAGCCGCTGAGGCTCCAAGTAGGGGCTCTTCACTCTGAACTTCTGTCATTCTATGTCCTATCCAAAGCTGTTAACCCTGTGTTGCTGGGCCTGCCTTGGCTCCGACTGCATGCCCCAGTCCTGGACTGGAATTCTGGAGAGGTTCTCCAGTGGGGCCCTGAGTGTCAAGGTCATTGCCTGGTGCAAATTTGTTTGGCTCAGCCTTCACTGCATCGGTCATTGGTAGGATTGCCGAGTCATTATGCTGCATTTTCGGACGTCTTCAGCAAGAGAGAGGCGGAGACATTGCCTCCACATCAGGTATATGACTTCCCTATCGAGCTGATTCCTGGTGCATCCCTTCCCCGTGGTAGGGTATATCTTCTCTCGTTGCCGGAGACTATGTCCATGTCCGCCTATGTGAAAGAGAACTTAGAGAGTGGCTTCATACAAAAGTCTTCCTCCCCAGCAGGAGCCGGTTTCTTCTTTGTCAAAAAGAAAAATGGCTCTTTTCATCCTTGTATCGACTACCGAGGTCTCAACCAGATCGCGGTGAAGTATAAATATCAGTTGCCACTGATCTCTGAAATGTTTGATCGTATACGTGGTGCCAAGATTTTTTCTAAACTAGACCTGCGTGGGGCTTACAACCTAGTCCGGATTCGCCAGGGTGATGAATGGAAGACTGCATTTAACACCTGTGATGGACACTATGAGTATCTAGCAATGCCCTTCGGCCTGTGTAATGCTCCCGCGGTCTTCCAGGAGTTTGTGAATGACGTTTTCCGTGACCTCCTCTATGTTTGTGCAGTAGTCTACCTTGATGACATCTTGATTCTTTCTCCAGATCGTATGACGCCCCAGAGACATGTCCGTTAAGTTCTGCTACGGTTTAGGGAGAATCGTCTGTACTCCAAGTTGGAGAAGTGCGTGTTTGACAGAGATGCTCTACCCTTCCTGGGCTACATCGTCTCGAATCGAGGTCTTGAGATGGATCCTGAGAAGGTAAAGTCTGTTCTGGAGTGGCCACATCCTCAAGGCTTGAGGGCCATACAGCACTTTTTGGGATTCGTTAATTTTTACAGGCAGTTTATTCCAGACTTCTCCCATCTCTACCCTTACTAAGAATGGTATGAATGCCAAGGTGTGGACTCCCGAGGCAGAGTCCGCATTCCTTAGCCTGAAGAGTGCCTTCACGTCAGCCTCTATCCTCCATCATCCGGATGTCTCTCTGCAGTTCTCGTTGGAGGTGGACGAATCCTCTGTCGGTGCTGGTGCACTCCTGTTCCAGAGAGGTCCCAAGGGCAAGTCAAGGGTATGTGGATATTTTTGGGTATCGGGAGTTACTGGCCATTAAATTGGCCCTGGAAGAGTGGAGACATCTACTAGAGGGCGCAGCTCATCCGATCCTAATTTTTACAGACCTCAAGAATCTGACCTACCTCCAGACGGCCCAATGGCTGAACCCTTGTCAGGCCAGGTGGTCACTGTTCTTTACAAGGTTCCAGTTTGAGCTCCATTATCACGCGGCCGACAAGAATGTGAGGGCCGATGCTTTGTACAGGTCTTTCAAGACGGAAGACACCTTGGAGGGTCCACAGAATATTATTGATCTGTCTTGCATTGTCTCTGTCAATCCCCTGCAAGTTGGGAACAATCCTCCAGGGAGGACTTTTGTGCGCCTGACTGATCGTGGAAGAATCTTCCGCTGGGGAGACTCCTTTAGACTGGCAGGTCACGCGGGGGTTCCTAAAACCCGGGATCTGATTGCTCATACTTTCTGGTGGCTCACGCTACCAAAGGACATTATGGACCTTGTTTCTTCTTGTTTTGTATGTGCAGCCAACAAGGCCGCTCACTCCTGACCTGCTGGTCTGCTCCAGCCATTGCCTGTGCCCAATGCTCCCTGGCAGAATATACACCGTGTTCCGAATTATTATGCACATTGGATTTAAGTGTCATAAACATTTAATTATTAGTTTTTCAATTAAACTCATGGCTGGTATTGTGTCTTAGGGCTCTTTGGATCATTGTAATCAATCTCAGACACCTGTGATAATTAGTTTTCCACCTGTGCCCAATCAAAGGAAAACTACTTAAGAAGGATGTTCCACATTATTAAGCAGGCCACAGGTTTCAAGCAATATGGGAAAGAAAAAGGATCTCTCTGCTGCCGAAAAGCGTGAAATAGTGCAATACCTTGGACAAGGTATGAAAACATTGGATATTTCAAGAAAACTTAAGCGTGATCATCGTACTGTGAAAAGATTTGTGGCTGATTCAGAGCACAGACGGGTACGTTCAGATAAAGGCATAATGAGGAAGGTTTCTGCCAGACAAATTAATAGGATTAGGAGAGCAGCTGCTAAAATGCCATTGCAAAGCAGCAAACAGGTATTTGAAGCCGCTGGTGCCTCTGGAGTTCTGCGAACCTCAAGGTGTAGGATCCTACAGAGGTTTGCAAGTGTGCATAAAGCTATTATTCAGCCACCCCTAAACAATGCTCACAAGCAGAAACGGTTGCAGTGGGCTCAGAAATACATGAAGACTAATTTTCAAACCGTGTTGTTTACTGATGAGTGCCATGCAACCCTGGATGGTCCAGATGGATGGAGTAGTGGATGGTTGGTGAATGGCCACCATGTCCCAACAAGGCTGTGACGTCAGCAAGGAGGTGGCGGAGTCATGTTTTGGGCTGGAATCATGGGGAGAGAGCTGGTAGGCCCCTTTAGGGTCCCTGACGGTGTGAAAATGACCTCTGCAAAGTACGTAGAGTTTATGACTGACCACTTTCTTCCGTGGTACAAAAAGAAGAACCGTGCCTTCCGTAGAAAAATTATCTTCATGCATGACAATGCACCATCTCATGCTGCAAAGAATACCTCTGTGTTATTGGCTGCTATGGGCATAAAATGAGAGAAACTCATGGTGTGGCCCCCATGTTCCCCTGACCTCAACCCTATTGAGAACCTTTGGAGCATCCTCAAGAAAAATATCTATGAGGATGGGAGGCAGTTCACATCAAAACAGAAGCTCTGGGAGGCTATTCTGACATCCTGCAGAGAGATTCAAACAGAAACTGTCCAAATACTCACAAATTCAATAGATGCAAGAATTGTGAAGGTGATATCAAAGAAGGGGTCCTATGTTAATATGTAACTTGGCCTGCTAAGTTTTTTTTGATTGAAAGAACTTTTCATTTCTTTAAATATGACCTCCTGATGCTGCAAATTCAACAAATTACCATTTTAGTTATCTTTACAACCTTTAAAATGTTTTGATCTCTGTTGTGCACAATAATTTGAAACAGTGCATTTTGAGTTTTTTACTTCTAAAAAAAATCTGTTATCATTAGGAGATTTGTTCAATAAAATTTGCATTATACTCCAACGGTTGATGGCTTGAAGATTATACTGACTGTCATTTGCATCGACTAATTGACTATTTAGGAAAATCAGCGAAAAATAACATTTGCATAATAATTTGGAATGCGGTGTAGCTATGGACTTTATTACGGACCTGCCTCTCTCTGCTGGATGCAGTGCTGTCTGGGTGGTGGTGGATCGATTTTCGAAGATTGCCCACTTCGTTCCTCTGACCGGTCTTCCTTCTGCTCCTCAGTTGACCAAGCTGTTCAGCCAACACATCTTTCGTCTGCACGGCTTGCCGCAGCATATTGTGTCTGATCGGGGGGTTCAGTTTACCTCGAAGTTCTGGAGAGCCCTCTGCGGACTCCTCATTGTGAAGTTGGACTTTTCATCAGCCTACCATCCTCAGTCCAATTGTCAGGTCGAGAGGATCAATCAGATCTTGGAGAACTACCTACGCCACTTCGTTTCCTAGCAGCATGATGACTGGGTGCAGTTGCTCCCATGGGCAGAATTCTCCTACAATAATCACACCAGCGAGTCCACAAGGATTACGCCATTCCTCATTGTTTACGGCCAGCACCCACGAATTCCTCTCCCAATGCCCGATACTTCCGAGGTACCAGCGGCTGACTCCACGTTTAGAGACTTCCTGCAGATCTGGCAGCAGACTCGATCCTCCATCCTAATGGCAGTCGAACGCATGAAACAGAAGGCTGACACAAGGAGAAGAGTACCTCCTCAGTTTTTTCCTGGCATGAGGGTCTGGCTGTCTATTAGGAATATCCGACTAAGGCTGCCATCATGCAAATTCGCTTCGGCTGCCTCCTACCCTCAAGATCCCCAACTCCTTCCATGTCTCCCTCCTGAAGCCGGTGGTTCTGAACCGCTACACCAAGACTCCTAGCCCTGTGGTTGCCTCCAGCGGCCCTTCAGACACCTTTGAGGTTCAGGAGATCCTGGACACCAAAAAAGTGAGAGGAAAGACCTTTTATTTGGTGAATTGGAGGGTGTTTGGTCCTGAAGAAAGGTCTTGGGAGCCAGAGGAGAACCTCAATGTTCCTACTCTTCTGAAGAAGTTTCTCTCTCGCTCTGGTCCCAAGAAGAGGGGGCGTAAAAGGGGGGATACTGTAATGTCTGTGGCTGCGGGCCGTCAGCTCCTATCTTCCCCTGACAGGAGACGCCAGCGCTCGCGTCCACTCACCTCAGCGCGCGCACCGGACTTCAGTTGAGCCTTGACCCGTGAGTACCCTGGACTATAAGAGGGGTCCAGCCCCCTGCTTCTATGCCTGAGCGTTGTTGTTGATTCCTAGTTTGTCTATGTGATGGCCTCCTAGTGTGTTCCTGTTCCTATACCTGTACCTGTTCCTGTTCATGCATTCCATACCATCCTGGTCGAGCACTGTGCTGTGCCAAAGTTGTGTCGTGCTATATTCCACGTCTGACCTGCTTCACCTCGTCCACCTGCTGCCTAGTCCTAGCCGAGCCTGCCCTGCTGCTGTCTGAGCTGCCACAGGTACCTATACTAACTATAGACATTCCCCTGCGCCCTGTTGGCCAGCTGCCTTACCGCCAAGGTGGTACGGCCCAGTGGGTCGACAGACCCTTCGTGACAGTTATATTCACGCAGAGCAGTTTAAATTTAAAGCTCCTGATCTCTTTAGGGTTTCAAAGTATTCTGCTTTCTCGTTTCTGTATGGCTCATTCTGCTTTTACAGCAAATTCAAAACCGTGCCAGATCTGTGGCCGCATAAACAGAAATCTGCAAATATACACGGTAAATTGTGATCAGAGTTCTGACTTCAGAATTCTGTGGGGGTGGGGCAGAATTGAAACAGTACCGGGGGCCCATGGTACTCTTAATCTGCCCCCGGATTTACCCTCCCCTCAACACCTTGCTTGAAATATGAACTAGCTAATTCAGAAGTCCAAATCTGCTGGACTACGTGAAATATATTGTATGTGTGCTAATAAAAATGTATACCTGGGCATATAAACAAGGCTTGTGGGTCAATATTTGTACATAAAGATATAACAGAATCTCCATAACCTTAAAGATTTATTACATTTTTAGTTCCGCAGCGTAAACTTCAATAACAGTATATAACCCACTAAAATAAAAATCTTTTTTAAATACCAGGCATACCAAAGTGCTTATTTTCCCATTTCTTTAACAAGAAGTTGTATTGCTTTCCACAAAAAAATTGTAAATATATAATTATAAGTGAACAGTGAAATTACATCTCTTGGTAAAAAGGGATAAACATATGTTGCTAGCTTGTTTTACTAGCTGAAAGTACAGGGCTCCAGGGGAAATTCTTCTAGTGATACTTAAGTAAATACCTCTACTTTTACCATTTTCAGAGCCCTTAGGGGAGCACATTTTACAAAGCATTTGTGTTTAGGTAATAGCAATTCAGAAACCGAGATTTCACTGTGCATACCACATAATAATGATATATTGTAGAACATTGTATGGTAGATATAAGTTAATGGCTAGATAGACAGACGATAGATAGATAGATAGATAGATAGATAGATAGATAGATAGATAGATAGATAGATAGATAGATAGATAGATAGACAGACAGACAGACAGACAGACAGACAGACAGACAGACAGACAGACAGACAGATAGATAGATAGATAGATAGATAGATAGATAGACAGACAGACAGACAGACAGACAGACAGACAGATAGATAGATAGATGATAGATAGATAGATAGATAGATAGATAGATAGATAGATAGATAGATAGATAGATAGATAGATAGATAGATAGATAGATAGATAGACAGACAGATATATATATATATATATAGATACTTCCTAATAAATAATTAATTACAATGGAAAACTCCACAGTGGTTTATGTTCCTCCTTGCGGATCCAATGACCATTCCTGGAGGACCCAAAAGTTAAGTATTAATAGAATAGAATAAAATTAAACTTTATTACCCAATATGACCAGTGGCATAACTACCGCTATAGCAGCCGTAGCGGCTGCTACAGGGCCCGCAGCATGAGACCGCCGGCACGGCCCCCTCCCATGGCCGGAGGCTCCGCTAGCAGCCGCTATGGCTGCTACAGCGCGACGCCACTCAAGGGTTTGTTCCTACAAAAGACATGCATCCCCTATCCACAGCCTAGGTTTCCAAGCAGAGCATTGCCGAGAGCATCATAGTGCTGACTTCCCTTCTGTCCATAGTGTATCCTGTGCCATATCTTATCTTTTTTTTAGGGGGGTGGAATGATGGAAAAACAAACAAATCTGCAATAGTTCTTTGAGGGTTTTTTTTATGTCGTTCACTATGCAGATTAACTAAAGTGCTAACTTTATTATATGAGTCATTATGATTGCAGCGATACCATATAGTTGTATTTTTTTAATTTTTATACAATCAAACCACTTTTTATGGAAAAAAAAATATTTTTTTTTTCACTGAGAACTTATTTTTGATTGATAAACTTCATTAAATTTAATATAATACATTTTTTGTTTTTGTTTCATTAGGCGACTTGATAATGCGATCTTCTGATCGCTTTTATAATGCTTTGGTAAAATCAGTAAACCAAAGCATTACTGCCAGTCAGTAATAAATCAGTAATAAATCAAGCCATCGGCGCCACCCACGATAGCATCATGAGATGCGGTTTGGCTGAAAGAAGGCTCCGATCCCAGCAGTTGTAGCAGGAGTAGATCTATGTAATATAGCCCTGCTCCTGCCGCTGTCCTCGCGAGAGCATAGATGGGCACCCAGAAATCACCATGACGAAAATGTACATCACAGTGCAGATACTAGCCACCAACCGTGACATACAATTTTGTTATAGGTCTTTAAGTGGTTCATTTTATGGCTGAGTGGTGTATATAAGAAGATGTAGACTAGATAGAAATATTATAGGAATTATGTATTCGGCCTACTTTTAAAAGTAGATCATGTGTATGGGTAACAAAAATATACAACAGAGAAATCAAAAAGAAGAATTCAATGTACTTGTATGTCATGAACATAGCTGGTGGGGGTTCCCATTCATTTCACGGCAATACAATGACCTCTGTTGCTTGTACATTATATGGTGTTGGGACATAAGCAGATTATTCTTATAGTGAAAATGGGAGGCTTTCATTTGACTCTCTAACCTTGTAACAAGCCTGAAAACATAATTACATGTTGCCACAGGTGTTGAATGAGAAACAGATATTGAGCATAAGGCGGGATTCACACGACCGGGTCGGGTCCGAGCCCGAGTGCCGGCCGGTAAAATCGGCCATTCTGCCCGGCCGGTTTGCATAAAGTTATGCATCCGTGCCGGGCCGGGCAGATCCGGACAGTGACATCAGCGGCAGCTCCTGAAGGGGAATCCCCATGTGTTCGGGGATTCCGCTTCAGGAGTTTCCCCTGATGTCACTGCCCAGATATGGACAGAGACATCAAGCGCTCTGTCCAGGAGCGGAATCCCCGAACACACGGGGATTCCGCTCCTTCAAGGAGCTAAAGTGCGGCTAGCACATAGCAGAGCGGGGAGATACCTCCCCGCTCTGCTATAGTGGCGTCGCTGCAGTAGTAGCAGCCGCAGCAGCTGCTGCTACTAGCGGCGCCATCTAAGGTGTCGCCGAGCCAGGGTGCTTTTAACAAGCAGGGGAAGGGAGCCAGCGCAGCGCTCCCTCCACCTGCTGTACACCCCGGCCCTGCAACACAGTGTGCAGCGATGCCATTCGTCAGAATGGCATCAACTCCTCCTCCTCACATGCACTCTGCGCTGTGAGGAGGAGGAGATAGAGCGCAAGCGCCGGGAAACCCGGCCATCACTCGGAACACATTCCGGTGATGGCCGTGTAATACCCGGCCCCATAGACTTCTATGGGAGCCGGGCGGCCGGGTGTCCGGGCAAAGATAGAGCATGTCCTATTTTTTGACGGCCGGATTTTCCGGCCGTCAAAAAATCGGTCGTGTGAATAGCCCCATTAGGGGTCTATCATTCCTAATGCAGCCGGGTGCCGGCCGATTTATGAACGGCCGGCACCCGGACGGGAAACCCTGCCGTGTGAATGAGGCCTAAGTATTTACTTTAAGTGCTGGAAAATGAAGAAAGACAAGAGCACTGAGCTGCAGATGTGCTGAGGCTGCAGAACAAATGATTCCACATTCCCATCCATTATACATGCATTCGTTTGACAACTGCGCTGCAAGAGAAAAAAGGGAATTATTGCTATCACTATATAAGCACTCCCAGGCCCTGGCCAAGAGAAGCCAATGGGCTGTGGATTACAGTATCTTTTCTTAATCGTGCAGGACTAGGGTGAGGAAGAGGATCAGCAGAGGAAATTCTATCACCGTGTTAGTTATTTTTTTTAGCACTTTATTTTAGGTTTGTAGCAACATATACTAGGGGAAATCTATTAAGACGGCGTTTAATACGTCAGTCTAAATATAAAGTGCACTGGAATAAAATGCACCTAAATTATTAAGATACATTAGGTGTTCGGTTGTCCATACGCCAGAAAGGGAAATTTACGCCAGTTGCGAGCTGGCCTAGATATCCGTTATAATTTATGGCAGTAAATGTGTCGGGCTGTGGGTTGCCCCGCCGACACTTTTATTTAACCATGTCAAGGTGGCGTAAATGCATCAAAATGTGCAAATCTTGTGTTTTTTCTTGCTCAAACTGCGACTTTGATGCATTTGCAATTTTTTATGCCAGAAAATTGGCGTAGAGATGATAATAAATTCCCCCCATTGTTTAGATGGAACTGGTGGTTTATGTCAACCTACTGTATATCCTGCCAGTAAGTTGCTATAATATGGATGTCTTTGAGGATCTAGGGGACTGCACCCTTTTTCCAGACTTGGGTGAATCCACATTTGATTAGTGAAATTTTTCTTCATTCGTCAACCTTTCTCTGCCAGTTGTATGTGACGCAGCACTGATAACATTAAGTGCTGTGCCCCGTATAAGGCCATGATATTGCTCGAAGTCAGGACCTTGTATGAGCCGCACGACCAGCGGAAAGATGCAACAGATTTATTTATAGGCGCGCTCCTCTTTATATATCTTTTGCATCTTACTCCAGCGGAGCAGATAAATAAGACTGGCGTATGAAACACCAATCTTAGTAAATCTATCCTACTGTATCATGTGTTTTCCTTTTCCTGTCTCTATATTGTCTCCATATTTTTTCTTTCCTCCCTTTACCACGTTTGTAATTAGAAGACACGACAAGTAATAATGCAATGAATAAAAAGAGAGTCTTTTTTGTGGGCCAGCACACGTTTTCTATATATTAATAATAAATATTTTTGGATGTTCTTCTGAATACGCATATAATAAAGTTGATGGTTTATTTGCAATATTATATAATATTACACTAGGTCCTTTACACCACAGGCAATAACAACTACTGCTACATGTTACTGGACAGAAGAGCAGAAAATGCCAAAGTGATGCCACCCTCTCTCACATCACTAAGGCTGGGTTCACACGTGGCGGAATTTCACTTGAATTCCGCTGCGGACACTCCGCAGCGTTAATCCGCAGCGGAGCCGTTTCTCCATTGACTTCCACTTCTATTTAGAAGTGTTCGTTTAGACGATGCGTAAAATTCCGCTGCGGAGCATAGGCTGCGGAGCGGAATTTGGTGTCAGCAGCATGCTCTGTCTGTTGCGGACCAGTGGCGGACTGGTTGCGGACTCATGGCGGAATTTCTCCATTGACTTCAATGGAGATTCTAAATTCCGCAATGAAGTCCGCAGCTGTCATGCACATGTTATGTGTGCTGCGGATGCGTCTTGCTTTTTTGACATGACATTTCTTCATTCTGGCTGGACCTATGTATTTCTAGGTCTACAGCCAGACTGAGGAAGTCAATGGGGCTCCCGTAAATACGGGAGCGTTGCTAGGAGACGTCAGTAAATAGTCACTGTCCAGGGTGCTGAAAGAGTTAAGCGATCGGCAGTAACTGTTTCTGCACCCTGGACAGTGACTACCGATCCCAATATACAGCAACCTGTCAAAAAAATAGAAGTTCATACTTACCGAGAACTCCCTGCTTCTGTCTCCAGTCCGGCTTCCCAGGATGACGTTTCAGTCTCAGTGACGGCTGCAGCCAATCACAGGCTGCAGCGGTCACATGGACTGCCGCGTCATCCAGGGAGGTCGGGCTGGATGCCGAAAGAGGGACGCGTCACCAAGACAACGGCCGGTAAGTATGAAATTCTTTTACTTTCACTAGGGAAAGTGCTGTCCCTTCTCTCTATCCTGCACTGATAGAGAGAAGGGAAGCACTTTTCCCGCAGTCCGCAGCAGCTAGTCCGCATCAATTTACTGCACATTTTGGGCAGATCCGCCGCAGAATCTGCAACGCAGATTCTGTGCGGCATTGATGCGGACAGTTGCGGAGGAAAACCGCCACGTGGGGGCATGCCCTAAGAGCTCTGCAGCTATACCACAAAGACTTTCAGCTCTGCCCACCCCAAACATTCATTCTGCACATAATACTGTTAAAGGGGTTTTCAAGAAGTAAAACATTGATGGCCTATACTTGAAGGGACTGAGCTGCAGTTCCAGGCACAACCGCACATACGTTGGGCCTCTGCGAATGTGTCTGACAAACGACAATCATTCTGCCGATAGGCAGAGACCCGGTGTTGGACCCCCATCGTTCAAACATTGATAACCTCTCCTAAGGATAGGCCGACTTTTCCTACATTGTGACAACAATTAAACTTGCGTTCATGAATAATTGTTTATGTACAATTATTGAACTGATCAAAATATTAATCCAATGCTTATTTGTGAAAAATGTTAACTATTGTATCGTGTTAACGGGACTTTGCAAATATATTAGATGCATTAAATATTTCTGGGTAAATAAAACACAAAACATTTGTATTATATTTAGGTACAAATACAGTTGAGACTTTATCCTGCATAGTTCTGCTCAAGATTTTATTTCTCTTTTAGTTTTAAAGTTTCTAAAGGGACACACCTTTGGAAAAGAAAGCTGACAGCGCTGTTTTAAACATCAGAACATGAATTTTTTAACTTAGCAGATGTATCAGATTGACAGAATTTAATAAGTAATTATTAGCATAATGCTATAAATGCCCCCACAAGAACTTTCGAAACCTGTATTTGTGCTGCAAGACTTATGAAAATGAATTTTTAATTAGTTTGGTGATGAATTCTAAAAAACCTTTTTATTACCTATTTATATGATGATATACTAATGTTACAAATATTGCATCAGAAACCACCTAAATATAACAACATTATTAAAGGAGAGATTTAAAATCAGCAATCATCACAATTACATATAATATGTATGTATAATTGTATGTATAAATGTTAAGCTATTGGGTTATCAAGGACTGCAATTTGGGCAAAATGCCACAGGGTTACCTAAAGTGGCATGTATTGGACACACAGAAATGGACACAGAATATACCACTATGGGTTGTACCAGACAGTATGTTGCTTAACCCCTTAATGACCAGCCCATTTTAGACCTTAATGACCAAGCTATTTTTTTTTACTTTTTCCATCGTCGCATTCCAAGAGCTATAACGTTTTTATTTTTGCGTTATCATAGCTGTATAAGGTCTTGTTTTTTGCGGGACAAGTTGTATTTTTTAATAGCACCATTTTGAGGTACATATTATTTATTGATTAACTTCAATTAACTTTTTTTCGGTGGGGAATAGAAAAAAAATCGGAAATTTCGCCACTCTTTTTTGCATCCTAAATCTACGCCGTTTACCATGTGTTATAAATAACACAATAACTTTATTCAGCGGGTTGTTACAATTGCAACGATACCAAATTTATATAGTTTTTGTATGTTTTACTACTTTTACACAGTAAAAACGCTTTTTTTTCAAAATTATTTGTTTTTGTGTCTCCATATTTGAAGAGCCGTAACGTTTTTATTTTTTTGCTGATGCGGTTGTATGAGGGCTTTTGTTTTGCGGGAAGACTTGTAGTATTTATTTGTACCATTTTGGAGTAGATGCGACTTTTTGATCACTTTTTAATCACATTTTTTAAAGTCAGGATTCACAGAAAACAGCAATTTTTCAGTTGTTTTATATTTTATTTTTTACGGCGTTCACCGTGCGGGTTAAGTAATGTAATAGCTTTATAGTCGGGGTCGTTACGGACGCGGCAATACCAAATATGTGTAACTTGTTTACTTTATTTTGGTTTTTTAATAGTAAAGCAGTTTGTAAGGGGAAAAAGTGGGTTTTTCATTTTTTTTTTTAAATATTTTTATTTACTTTATTATACTTTTTTTTTTACTTCTTTACTAGTCCCACTAGGGGACTTTAATATGCGATCCTCCGATCGCTATTATAATACACTGCAATACTTTTGTATTGCAGTGTATTACTGCCTGTCCGTTTAACACGGACAGGCATCTGCTAGGTCATGCCTGCGGCATGATCTAGCAGGCATTCGCTACAGGCAGACCTGAGGGCCTTTATTAGGCCCCCGGCTGCCATCGGAGACACAGACACTCGGCGATCTTATTGCCGGGGGTCAGTGGGATGAGAGGGAGCTCCCTCCCTCTCAAAAAACACTCATATGCGGTGTACGCTATTGAGCACCGCATCTGAAGGGTTAAACGGGTGAGATCGATACTAATATCGATCTCACCCGGCAGAGCAGGGACGCTCCCAGCCCTCAGCTACGTCTAGCAGCTGAGAGCAGGGAGATTTGACAGCTCCCTGCTCTGTTTACTTTATCCTGATGCAGCGCCGTAAAAAGGCTATTGCATCAGAATAAAGCCCGTTAGTGGCCGCCGTGAAAAGGCGTATTGGCGGTCACTAACGGGTTAAATAACAGTGCCATGCATTGGCCAAATATACTTCCATACAGTTGCTTAATTAACAATGATATATGGTGCGACTACCACCATACACTTCAAATATAATATACTGTTCAGTGCCTAACTGGCAGTGCAACACAATGCCTAAGCAAGTGCCTAAGCAAGTGCTTAACTGATACCAACAAACAGTGTGCAAATAACTTTATAATAAAGTGATCTAATAAAAGCGCTATACAATGTTTAAATAAAATTGCTATACAATTAATGTTGAGATTTGTGGTGGTCTTAAGCCTCAGGTACCAGGCCGTCTGAGATGCCCCTTTCAGCTGGTAGCACACCTCTACATCTGGCCCATGGTGAGACTATTGTTCATGCTTTGCTTCGAAGTTTGGCAGTATTATTTCTTGTTCACCATAATAGCCTATTCTTACACTGCAGGGGAGCAGGAAAATCTATGGCTGCTTGAACGTTGTAATGAAAATGTTCTCAATCAAAAATGTCTCTATTCAGAAATAATGCATAGACTTTGTTATACACAAATAAATAAAAATAATGTTACTATCTACATGGTAAATAATATAGAATGTTAGTCCGGACTTTAAAGGATCAAAAAGAAAAACACAAAGACAATATCTGAATAACAACACGTGTATAAAACAAGTGACGTCTAAGGAATCCAAATTTTTATTTATTATCACCTCGGGCAGATAGGCTGGCTAAATCTAAATACCCTAAAGAAACATAAGGGAAAATACAAACTATGTAATCCTCTATAGTGATCTGTTTGAAAAGGAATGTGGAGAGAAAAATGTCAAGGATTTCTTTCCTAAAATCTAATGGCCCTTGAGCAGAAAAAAGGACAGTACTAAATTAGTGACCTGTACATCCTAAATAATGCCATTATTGTGAATACCTTATTCAGTTAAAATGCATAGTACATATCTAGCAAGAACATTTGCAGATAAGGGGGAACATTTAGCAAACTTGGCATGGACAGTATTTTGGATTAGACGTGGAATAAAAAACTGTGCATACAGTGGTACCATATTTGTTTATCATTTGGTCTTTACTACGTTTCCACTTTTCCATAAGAAACCTACTAAGGATCCAAATATCGACTGCACAATACCCAACGTTCAGCCCCCTAAAGCTTGGAGGTGTTTGTCGCTCTCACAGCCTCATAAACACAACTTTGTCAATTAGAACCCACTTTTCTAACCCTTTATGTGCATCCTATAGATGCCCTTATTTAAAGTGCCAGTCTCATAACAATTTAATTGAATTTAATATATTTAAAATGAATAATAATGCATACTGGAGAAACAGATATACAACAAAATAAATGTAAATTGAATGTTAATGAACTTTCAGTAGCAAAGAGGAAAAGGAACAAGGGAGTTCTATTAAATTATATGAAGGTTAATATATATATATATATATATATATATATATATATATATATATATATATATATATCAGAATTGTCAAATATGCCATGGCCAATAAGCCTGTTGTTCACAGAAGTGAAAAGGAAAATCTTTGTCCAGATCATTTTCATCAGGACGATACTCACTGCTATCAGAGTGGAAACTGCTCATTGCTGGGCAAGCAGTCATTGTTGCCCATCAATTGCCATGAACATTGTTGCCCAACCATTAATTTTTTTTCTGAATCCTATGATAAAGCTCTTTTAACTGTAAACTGTAATTCAGTGTTCATATTTAAAGCTCAGGCTTACCTTTTTAAGAAGCTAAATAACTATTATAGGAAATTGCATAAATAAGATAATGAGCGTCAGAATTTTACAAGCAGAAACAATGTAATAATTTGCCACTGATGCCCTCTTTAAATCCTTCTACCTATATAGCAGCAAACGTAGGCTGTTTCTAAAGGAAGTCTGGGTTGACATGGAAGCCAATTTATATTCTTCCATGGCTTCCATGCTCTCTTATCAAAATGCTACCAATAAAATAATAATAATGATAATAATTATAATAAAAAGAATATACAATTTCAATAATAGATATCTAGTAAAGAATTGCTGCTTATGTAATTCCCTAACATATTACTACAGAATCACAATACATACATTTGTGCTTTAGGCAGTGTATTCAAAGATACTTGTTAAATGGACACAATTTTTTAAAACAAAGTATGCTAATCTATTAGTATACCTGATATATATCAACTTTGTATTTTAGTTACTGATAAAATGTAGTTGTTTTATCTATGCAATTTTTTTGTGAGGTTGCTGCCTTTAGATGTCTTCCTGTAATATGCTATCCACTACCTGTTGTCAAGAAAAATCCACCTCTAGTTACAGAGCAGAGGAGACTGCAGGAAGTGGGGGTATATCTCTTCAAAGTCTGCCATTAGAAGTCTATGGGGAGAGGCAGGGGAGCAGGAAGAGGGAGCAGGAGAAGAGAGAGAGAGACAAAGACACGCTGCTCATAGAAGAATATGGAGAAGGAATGGTGAGCAGGAGGAGGGAGAAGAGTGAGACACGGACACGCTGCCCAAAAAAGTCTATAGAGAGGGGCGGGGGAGGAGAAGAGGAGGAGGGAGCAAAGTAAGATGCAGATGATGTTCCCTATAGAAGTCTATGAAGAGTAGAGGGGAGCAGGAGGAGGGAGCAGATTGAAACACAGACAAGCTGTTAATAGAAGTCTATTGTGAGGGGAAGAAGGAGCAGGAGGAGATAGATGCTGCTGCCCATAGAAGTGTATGCAGTGGGGAGGGGGAGAAAGAGTAGGGACCAGATTGAGACACTTTTGCTGCTGCCCAAAGAAGTCTATGGAGCTGGAGGAGGGAGCAGAGTGAAACATAGATGAGCTGCCCATAGAAGTCTATTGAGAGGGAAGAGGGAGCAGTAGGAGAGGGCAGGAGGAGGAAGCAGGGAGAAAAAGACTCTGCCCATAGAAGTCTATGGTGAAGGAAGGGGAGCAGGAAGAGATGGCAGGAGGAGGGAGCAGGGAGAAAAAGACACAGACACGCTGCCCATAGAAGTCTACTCTATGGAGAGGGAAGGGGGAGCCGGAGGAGATGGCAGGAGGAGGGAGCAGGGAGAAAAAGACACAGATACGCTGCCCATAGAAGTTTATGGAGAGGGGATGGGAGCAGGTATAGAGTGAAGAAGACAAACAGATGTGCAGCAGCCGCTGGTAGTGTTCTATCTCATCCCAGTGCTGGATACTCAAATCCCTTCATAAGAGTCATAATACAATACATAATTTCTCTTTAATTCTCTGGTACCTATTATGTAATGCAATCCGCATTTTGTGATACCGCTTCTGTAAAATATGTAAATGTAGACTACAACATATGAACAATTTCTTAATGATGCAAATCTGCCCACCAAGAGGATCTAGGCGCATCTTTATTTTGATACCTAAGTGGATTGTCCCACGAGGAACCCCCCACCCCTTCAATATGACATATGGAAGTCATAGAGTGCTCCCTTGCCAAGCATGATAGCCAGAGCACAGGGCCACTATAAAGAGCAGCTCCAACCCCTATGGCATCACAAGCCCCCTTGGGCCTTCAAGCTGCTGTCCATCAAGTGATTAAGTACATTTTAGATTAAGGGCAGCTTTTCCAAGATATTATTTAAAGGGGTTGTCCTAGTATTAAATGTCACTGCAATACAATTCAGCATTAAAAATGTATTCGTTTTGTTACTTAATTTGTTACAAAAATGCACAAGTTGTGAGATATTCCCTTTACTTCATAATAATGGCGCCCCCTGGGGTTTAATCTGTATAGCAATGTGCACGTATTCTTACTGAGCTTAATGAGGGAGGGCGCACACTCTCCAACTTCTACCAGCCAATAGAAAATGCCTTATCTGCTTGTCAGTAAAGAAATAGAGAAGAAGCTTTTATTCAGAAACACACTTGTAGTGTGGATAGAGACTCACACAGAAAAAAACCCACAAAAAAAAGAAAGCAGTTTGCTTAAATGAAGAGAAAGCCTGCATACAGCACTGCTTACATAAAGCATTGAGCTCTTCTCTCTCCTGCTCATCCTCTCACTGTGTGTGTAAGCAGCAGGCTCTCCCTCTTCATGTGTTATGTAGGGCTGGGCTCTCCCTTTAAAAGACATGTAACGGGGGGGGGGGGCAATTCTAAAGCTTCTCCCAGAGAGGAGGCAGAGACAGTGAAACATAAAGATCTGCCTACACAAGCTATGACAGGGAGGGGCAGGAGCTGCAGCAGAAAGGACTCACCCCCTGAGCAATGAATGGGGAGATTTCTGGATTCTTGTAAGATACAGGGCTGGTTCTAGCTTTGTTAGAAAGACATTGTTATGTCTTTTATTATGTCTGAATTTCTTATTTTTTTCCCCCCACTAATTCTTGGATAAGACATTACTACTTGGAAATAATTGACCAAGCTTCCAGGACTAATGACTGTTATAAACATGCAGGATTATATCACCACCTGACCATTTTTTCCTCTTCTTATTTCTCCAAATTCAGTTTTTTGTGACCAGGCAACTATTTGTGTGATAGGCAGTTAAATGTAATATTTCTTATCCCCTCAGTCCTTTGACATTCACTATGACCTTACTATGTACCTCAGTTACTAAAACTTCATGCTATTTGTTGTATTCACAAGAGGTTGAACTGCCACCCACTCTTTTAAAAGTATGTTGAGTTGAGCACTGAGCAATCTACGGCAGCAGTCATTTGCCCAGAGGCCAATATTTTCTGTCATACACAATTGGCAATTTGTTTCATTCAAAGTATGTCAAAAGGGAGTGACGATTGGTTAACTACAGTATGTTCACTTTAGACTCTTGTAAGTAGAATTATATGGATATAACTACTGGAAGCTTAGAACGTCAACACTTCAAAGCATGCTTGAAATTTCAGGACCATTGCATTCAGGTGTGTTGAATTATCAACTGAAGTTCATATATCGTGTGAAGAATTCCAGCATTAGATATCCTTCTAATTTATTTATATATGAGAGAGCTGGTTCATATTTATTTCAACTAGGTTTTATCACGGTTTCATAGAGGAGCTGGAAGAGTTGATTAAATATCTTCTGTGGCATTTTTGTATCTACTTGGTGGCACATCATCCATTAAATGATGATATAACCTGCCTGAAAAAAAGAAAAAAATCTTCCAAATATGTTGGCGATAAGAAGTTCACTAACTCATCTTTGAATATAATTCTCATATTTCAGTATTTCTTAACAGTATGTCTTTCTCAAGCTGCACACTCATCATACTTTGTTGTGCAGTGGTTAAACAGGATTTCACATAATCATTATTTATCAACTATCCACAGGATAAGTGATAAATATCTGATCGATGTGGGTCCGACTGCTGGGACCCCCACCTATCAGGAATGGAGCAGTAGTGCGTTTACTCGACCGCCGCTCCAATCACTTCTATGGGGCTGCCGAAGATAGAAATTAATGGTGCGGTGGTTGAGCATGTGCACTACTGCTCCATTCCTATGGGGCTTTCAGGCAAGCCCATTCTCATGATCAGTGGGGGTCCGACTGCTGGGATCATATATTTCCTTTCCTGTAGATAGGTGATAAATATTGATTATGAGAATATCCCTTTAAACTAAAAAGCCATATTCAAAGCAAATCTTTGCTGAAGAGGATCACCCAAATGATTTAAAAACAGAGGGCACCCCATGATCTAAATGAATGGCATGTAATTCTTCATTTGAGCAAAATAAAGTAATATTTCTAGATCAGACGTTAGAGCAAAGTCAAGGATTGTTAATTAAGTTTCTTTTACTTTCTGTTCTTGTACTTATCCTGTATTATATATGTTCACTAAGTTGCTAACAAAAAAATGTAGCAAGAACTACTGCAAAAAATGCTGCCAGTATGAACATACCATTATAGTCCAGAGCAAAATTCACAATTCTGCAGGTTTCAGAGCTGAAATCTCCCATCATCCTTTGCAGATTTACTGTCAACATGAATCTTGCTAACATTCTGAAAAGTGTAGTGTTATACCAGGTAAAAATTCAGAAAAAACCTGTCTCATTACCTTATTGAAACTTAGCTAAGCTGTTAGGAACGTGAATTTTCTGTCTATTAAATTAACCCTCAAACCAGAGGGTCACTTTTTTTTAACACAACGCAGTAAGTAGGATTCTGGGTTCTGAATTCATTTAGGGGTTTGGACTGGGGTCTGAATTTATTTGTGCTGCTACATAGGCTGGGGATGACTGCAGAATTGAGAAGACAAAGAAGTCTCAGCAGCAAACTTTGCAGTCATGAGAAGTCTTCATAACGGTTCCGTGCTCGATGAAAAAAAAAAGGAAAGGGAACGTCCACAATATGAGGAGACATCACCTGTAAGTCACTGGATTTAAAGAGGAACTGTCACCTCTCCTACATGTCTGTTATGGTGAATATTTGTATTACCTATGAGATAACAAATCTGAAGCATCCTTACTTAGAACTCTGTGTTGTAACATTCCCCTTTTATTCCTCCTGGAAATGTATGAATAAGACGTGGCCTGCATGGATACTTTTTTTAATTAAACTAACTGATTTTAACTATAGAGCTCCAGCTGTCTTGTGGACTACAGCTGTCACTCGATACTTAAAATTAATCCGTATGCTACAGAATATCTCTGTATAGTACAGGCCTAATTGACAACTGGGTGTTACCATTCCCCTTGTCAAAAGGATGGTTCCCTACACTGTCTGCTGCGGTCATGTGGGCTCGTGGGGTTTGTGCTTGGATAAGTGAAAGCATTCCAAAGTTATTACCACATAAAGTGACACATCAGATTTGAAAAACACTGAATGCTGAAGTCCAAAATAGGGCACGTCCTTAAGGGGTTAAAGGTACCTTTTTTTTTCTTATCTTGAAAAAAAAAGCCAGGACATTTCTAAAGGATGCAAAAACATATTGTAAACCTAGCCTATGACTCTTGTCTCATCCTTGGTCCTTTTTCTGCTATCTACTCATCTAATAGGGCTTGCATTTAAGCAGCCAGATTACAGCCGTTCACATGTAGCTCTCATCCTCTACCAATCTGTACAATTAAAAATCATCACTGGAGAATTCCATTAGGTAGAAATGATATATGATTGATCTCTTCTATAGGGCAGATGAGTGGCATTTATGATCACTATTGGCCATACAGTCATTATTCCATCACATTTGTGGGCCATAGGTTTAGGCAGAAGCCGCAAGAAAGAGGCTGATCTGGTTCCCAAGTCATATTGTGCCACACAGGCTCTAATATTTTAGGTGAATAAAATCCTTTCTCTCTCATGTCAGAAAGAAGTGGTTATACGATTATGTTTTACACATTTCTGTTTTATGTGTGTGTCCAGATTATGAAGTCCTTGGGTTACATTAGCAATTTCAATGCCAGCTCTCAAAAAAATATTTTTATAGACAGAAAACATATAATGCTATTAAAAACATAACAGTTATTCTCAAAACACTAAAGGCTACACACACTAAACTTAGCTAAAACTTGTGTGAATGTTAATAAAGTCATTGGGGCACTTACTAATACTGTCTTAGACAGGGGCGTCGCTTGGCACGGTGCCCCGGATCCCCGGGCGACTGCAGCTACAGGAGTCGCAATTTACTATAGTAATAATACCATACTTACCCTCCTTCCCGAGTGCAGCAGAAGTCCTGACGTCTTCTCGTGTCATGGCGCTGTGCGCCGCACATGACGTCACGATGCTGGATGGTGTCGGGACATTCGCTGCACCGAAGAGCTGGGTAAGTGTAACATCATTACTGCTTGCTGGGGTCCTGTATTTAAGTCTGCCTTGTGGTAAGCTTAGTTACAGGGTCCAACAGACAGCATCACACATGGGCTTAGATACAGGGCCCATGTGTGATATGGTGTGTTGGATCCTGTATCTAAGTTTATCACAAGGAAGGCTTAGATATAGGAACCTAGCAGACAGTAATCTTATATCGTATAAGATTACTGTCTGCTGGGGTCCTGTATCTAAGCAGACAGTATCACACATGGGCCCTGAATCTAAGTCTACCACCTGTGTTATTAATGGTTTTTTTGTGGGTTTGTGTTTTTTTACAGGTTTGGCGTTGGACTACGTTGGATTTGAGGACTACTTCGATTACAGCTTTTTTTATTTTCAATAAAATGGTTAATGAGGGTTGTGTGTTTTTTTTTTTTATTTCAATAAAATATATATTTTCTATGTCTTTGTATTTTCTTTTAAACTTCATTACTACCACCTTAGTAATGGCTGCTGGCTGATTGACAGCGTCCATTACTAAGGGTGGGCTTAATGTTAGCCGATGCAAACCCCCAGCCTGGTAATGCTAGATTGCTGCTTCTGTGTTGTATCTTGCTGGTTATGAAATGTTTTAATTTTTTTAAATGGAATAAACGTCGTGCGGTCGTCGTCCCCCATTTTTATAACCAGCCAGATACAACATAGCAGCAGCAGGCTATTATTACCAGGTTGGGAAGGTCCACTCTTTTTGGCCTTTCCAAGCCTAATAATACCAGCCTGCGGTGCAGTGCACGACCTACACTACAGATGGTCGGTTACTGGATCGTACCCAGCTCTTCCCGGTACCCCTGGTGGCAGTGGGTACCGGGGTAGTAATGGGGGTTAGTGTTAACCTCTGCACCGGCTAACACTAAGCCCCGTCTTAGTAATGGACGCTGTAAATCAGTCAGCAGCTGAAAATTAGTAACACATAACAATTATTATTCTTACCTTTCCTGGGTCCAGCGCTGGAGCCGCAATGTCAGTGAGCTATAGGGTCGTAGTGTTACAGATATGCTGTCCCATATATATATATATATATATATGCACATGCATACACGCACACACATTATTTTGGGGGTGCTGAACATATGTTAGTACAAGGATACTTACTGCTGTGGCCCTGTATCTAAGTCTATCATGTGTGATACTATCTTCTGGGCCATGTATCTAAGCCTATCATGTGTGATACTGTCTGCTGGGGCACTGTATCTAAGTCTAACATGTGTGATACTGACTGTTGGGGCACTGTATTTAAGTCTATCATGTATGATACTGTCTGCTGGGCCAGTTGGGTTGAATGTTGGAACCTTCGCTCCAGCATTCACTCTGCCATGAGCAGCTCAGCACAGGCAGACGCGATGTAATGACGTCATCACGCCTGTCTGCACCGAGTCACTCACGGGACAGTGCAGAGTAGGAGAAGAATCCCCCACCCATCGTGGGAACGGGAATAGGTAAGTTATTATGTTATTATTTTTCTATTAGGTACATACATATGGGGACATTATACTGTATAGGACAGCTAAGGGGAGCATTATACTGTATGGGGCAGCTATGGAGGGCATTATACTGTGTGGCAGCTATGGGGGCATTATACTGTATGGGGAAGCTATAGGAGGCATTATACTGTATGGAGCAGCTATAGGGGCATTATACTGTAGGGGGCAGCTATGGAGAGCATTATACAGTATGGGGAAGCTATGGTGGCATTATACTGTAAGGGGCATTATAGTGTATGGGACAGCTATGTTGGACATATTGTATGGGGTGCATTATACTATATGGGGCAGCTATGGGTGGCAATAAACTGTGGGGACAGCTATGGGGACATTATACTGTGGGGCAGCTATGGGGGACATTATACTGAGCAAGTACAAGAGCTGCAAGTCCAAGGGGGGGGGCACTGTGTAGCACTATATACAAGGGGGAATGCTGTGTGGCACCATATATACAAGGGGGATTGCTGTATAGCATTATATAGAAGGGGGAGCGCTGTGTATCACTATATCTAAGGGAGGATTGCTGTGTAGCACTATATGCAAGCGGGGCTGTGTGGCACTATATACAAGAGGGGGAGGGCTGTGTGATGCTATTTACAGCGGTCTGTGTGTAGCGCTATCTACAGGGGGCAATGTGGCGCTATTTAAAGAGGGGGAGGGCTCTGTAGCGCTATTTACAGGGGTCTGTGTGAAGCGCTATCTACAGGGGGCAGTGTATGGCTCTATCTACAAGGGTCTGTGTGTGAAGCTATCTACAGGGGGTCTGTGTGGCGCTATCTACATGGGGCTGTGTGTGACGCTATCTACAGGGGCTACGTGTGGCGCTATCTGCAGGGGGTGGCACTATCTGCAGAGGGGCTGGCACTGTCTACAGGGGGTTGTGTGTGGTGCTATCTATAGGTAGGGCTGTGTGTAATGCTATCTACAGGGGGATGTGTGTGGCACTACCCACAGGGGGAGTGTGGCGCTATCCACAGGGGGGGTGGCGCTATCCACAGGGGGATGCATGTGGCGCTATCTACAGGGGGTGTGGCGCTATCTATAGGGGGTGGCGTGATCTGTGTGTGTGATGCAATCAACAGGGGCTGTGTGTGGCGCTATGTTCGGGGGGCTGTGTGTGGCTCTATCTACAGGGGCTGTGTGTATGTGGTGCTTTACTTTACAGTGTTTGACACAATTATATTCAGGGGCGCAGTCTATGGTGCTATAATATTTAGGGGCACAGCATTTGGTACTATTTTATTCATGGGTGCAGTGTTCGGTGCTATTTTTTTTAGGGGCACAGTGTGTGGTACCATGATAATTTTATCTTTGTTTATAGGTGTGGAAATGTTGGAAAAGTGAGGAGCCGAAGACATCTGAGTGCCAAATTGTGCAGAAATGGGTCATGGCCGGGAGAAGTCTTCATAAAGTCTGGACCGGATGGAGTAGAAAAGAAGAAAAATCTATGTCGTCACCTGTGAGTGACTAGATTTATAGAGAATGTGTCATCTCTCCTGACATGTTTATTATAGGAAATCCTTGTATTTCACAAAAATTCTTTGTGCAGTCCAGGACTGATAGACAAATGACTGTTACTATTTCCCTTGTCAGGAGGATGTGTCCCTACACAGTACCATACTGTCAGTGATGGTTGGAGACTGTCAGTATGTAGGGACACAGCCTTTTGACAAGGGGAGTCGTAACACCCATTTGTTAATGCCTGGACAAAAAGGAAGTGTTAACAATAGTTACAGGGCGGCGGTGGAGAAGGGGGCCCAACTTTGGGTAACGGCCCAGGGCCTATGGTCTACTTAATCCGCCACTGCATGGCACTGTCTACAAGGGGGATATATGGCAGGGGGACTGTATGTGGAACCATACAGGGGGCTGTGACACTATATATAGGGGGCATTGTGTGGGAAACGCTCTACAGGTGTCTAATTAGAGCTCCTAGAGACATAACTTCGCTTGGGGCCCCAGAAATGCCAAATTTGCCCCTGAGGGTTACTACAAGGATACTTACTGCTGGGGCCCTGCATCTAAGGCTACATTCACATGAGCCTTACAGATTTACATGTGTAAAAAATGTGTGTAAATCTGGTTGTGTGCGTTGCGCTTTGCATCAGCGTGCTTCGCGTGTGGCAAGTGTTTTTCACACACTTTTTTTTTCAGTGTAATTGATGCATGAAACATGGACAGCACACGGATGTCGTCCGTGTGCTGTCCATGATTTTCACGCACCTATTGATTTGAATGGGCGGCTAGGTGCGTGAAATACACCAATATAGGACATGCAGTGAGTTTCACGCAACGGACACTCGTTGCGTGAAAAACAATACATGTGTGAATATCCCCATTGAAATCAAAAGGGCTGTGTGCTGTGCGTTATTTCAATGCACAGCACACGGACGAGAATCGCGCTAGTCTGAATGAGCCCCAAGTCTGTCATGTGTGATATTGTCTGCTGGGGCCATGTATCTAAGCCTATCATGTGTGATACTGTCTGCTGAGACAATGCATCCAATTCTATCCAGCGGAGCCTTAGTCTTATAGATATGCTGTCTCCGATATGTATGTAAAAATGTATATATTTTTCGGGTGGGGGGGTGTAAACATATGTCTCGGGGGTTTTTCCCCTGATCATTTTAAGACCCTAGCAACGCAACTGGTCTTAGACTAGATGTGCCACATTTATCACAGTGGCTCATGCTGGATGATAAATTTGGCACACGTTTAGACACGTCTGTCTAACTTTTTAAAATCTTTTTGTCGGCTTACTATAAATCACTTTTTCGCGCCAAGAATTTGCCATAATTTGGTGCGTCCTAAGCATGCCCCCTTTTCACCATGCAACACCCCCTTGTCGGGCGAGTTACGAACATCTTTGTGAACATCCTTATAAATGTGTCTAAAATGATTTGTGCCAAAAGAACTTGCAATTCAGGCCAGAATTCTGGCACAACACCAATAGCAAATCTGCCCCACTGTCTTACCATGATAAGATTCTGGTTTATCAGGAAAAATTCTGAGAGGGAACATGCTAAAACATAGCTTGAATTGAAACAGGAACTTTTTTTAAATTACTCCTAATATTTTCAAAAATGTGGTCACAAATTTTGGAAATGTATTTGTGTCTTGTTGAAGTAGGATAATGGGAAGGGGTAATAGAGTTGCCTCAGAAAAGTGCTGTAGGATGCATGTATTCTGGAGAGTTGGGGGTTGATGTGAGGGTCCTTTAATCCACTGCTACAGTGTTATTACATAGTTTTCCCTTTATCATCAGGAAAAACAAAGTTACATTTCTATAATGCATACAATATATTTAAAGTAAATGTCTGAAATTAGGAAAAAAAAATAAGTGGCTTTTTGCCAGTTTGAGCCCCAGCCATGTCCATTGGCTGTGTTTAGTGTTTTAGCTCAGCCCTATTCACTTGAAAGGAGCTATCATTGTAGACCCAGTCCATATACAACAGTGTTCCTGATTTTTTAAAAATAGGGAGGACCCTTTTGCAAATCGTGTACGACCCCTCTAATGTTATTTTTTTTATCTAATAATTGAGATGTACTAAAGGGGTTTTCCAGTTTTATCTAAATAAAACGTAATCATTGTACAATGAAAAGTTCTACAACTGCAACTTTGTTTTATTTCCTTATCATTTTCAAGATATATGTTTGTCTTGAGCCAGGCTGAAAACCCAGACATACCTAGTCCTGCTCTCAGCTGAGAACTAGATACAATTATATAATAATTATATTATAATGTAGACAAATTTGTGGTGAGCTAAATGCATCAGCACAAATCGTTCGGAAAGTTTGTTTCAATATATCAGTCTAAAGTTCAAACAGTTTATCTCACAGAACATTGGATTGACGGATGTAATTATATCCACTTCTCAGCCTTGAACAGGACTAGTTCACACAAACAAAGATTTATTTATTTTAATGCAGAATAACACAAAATTACCAAAACTGTGACATTCAGATAAGACTGTACAATATATGTATGAATATAATTAATATATTACGTATGTAATATATAAGCCACCCACTCTGAGACAGAGAGAGAAAAATTTGCCATTCTAGAATAGATATGTTTTTTAGAAGAAATCCATTTCCTGCAGAGAAGAAGTCGAGTTAGGCTAAGTTCACACTAGTTAGTATACGTTTACCTCTCTTCTGTCAGAAGAAGAGAGGATCGAAAGATTAAACAGAAAGCAACGGTTCCGTTACAATTACCATTGATTTCAATGGTAATTCTTTTGTTTCAGTTGCTTTCCATTTGTCTCAGTTCGATAGAGTTCAGTTTTTTATTACGTAAGCAAAAGTGCAGTCTGCAGAACTTTTGTTTCCGTGAAAAAGATGGAAATCTAACAAATGGAGACAAACGGAAAGCAACTGAAACAAAGGAATTACCATTGAAATTGATGTTAATTCTAACGGAACCGTTGCTTTCCATTTAATCTTTCTATCCTCTCTTTCTCTGACGGTAGAAAGGTAAATGTATATTAACGGTAGTGGAAACATAGCCTGAAAAAAATAAGTTTTCCTACTCATTAAATGTGTCGCGCAGAAGGGATGTTAGAACCGTGGTATCCCCTAAAACACACATACAGTAAGTGGATCTAACGGTATATAGCCATTTCATTTATCTCTGGTTATGGAAAACATTAATCCAGTAATTACTAACCAGTGGTTTACCCCTGGCACAACCAGGAGAGGATCGACATCTAATTTTATCAGGGAATTTTCCCAAATCCTATTCCCACGGTTCCCTTCACTTAAATGTCATCGTAGATAGTGCGCAATCTTTAAAAAGCTTATATAACACTTGTGTTCCTCCCTTCCTCAAAGTGTAGGATCCAAAATAGAGAAGGGATCAACCCTAAGATTCCCTATTATTTAAAGAAAAAAGGACAAGTCGTAATTGAAGATATCTGAGAATGTAGATGAAGAAAAGTCACATGGAGATGAAGAAAATGTATTTGAAAGAAGAAAATTTATTTGAAAGATCCTCAAAGAACCATATAGCCAAAGATCTTGAACATGGAAAGGAATTAAAAGACAAAGTATATTAGAAAATTGTAGAACTTTTCATAATGCATTAACTAGGCCTTGTTTGAATAAAAATGGAAAACCCCTTTAACACTACTGCTACTTACGGAAGGAACACAATGCCTTAAAATGATTATTCATCCTGATATGACTTACTTATATCTTTAATTTCTGTTTGTGTGGCGGTTTCCAAAACACAAGTGTAAAAGGCAATGAGTAATCTCCTAAACGTCTTTGCCCACAGGGCTTGATACAGAAATATCATGGATGGAGTTGTCAAAATATGTTGATTAATTTGTAGTCTGGGATAGTCCCTAAGACAAACAAGTTCTGAAGAAGTCTAGAGTATGTACTACATTCTGAACTTTATCTGAGATCGGCAAAAGTATTTAATAACGTCTGCAGTAAAATGCTGGGAAAAGAAGGATTTCATTGCCGTATCTATCAGTGACATAAATATAGACTGACAGGTCTCACCAGGTCTACTAACATAGCTGTATATTCCACAGAAAGTTGCATGAATATACAAATCCACACCATATATCCTTGTCAAACTATACTCAGGCGCAAAGCCAAGTAATAAAAGGAAATGAATGAATCTGTTGTCATGTGCTATTTTTTATTTTTTTTGAAGGGCAGCTTGAGAGAAGCATTATGATGTTATATGCTTCATACATGTACTGGAAAATTAAACCCCAAACTTAAATTTCAAGGAGATAAGATAAAGTAAGAAGTCAGTATCTATTACATAGCGTGCAGCCCATCTGGATATTTTCACTGAGTTGTCACGGATATTGCAGATGTGGAGTCCAGGCTAGTATATACAAACAGCTAAGCTAATGGTTGGGGTATTGGCAAAGTGATCCACTACAAATTACATGGGTAAAAGATTACATAGATAGAAAATTTCACAAGGTACCCTAATCTGGTCTTTGGTGCCCTTTATGTAGTGACTGTCACTACGCTTTATAGGTTTCTGTTTCTGTGGTTGCTGCTAGACCAGTTGTACTGAGTTAGTACAAAATTAGGAAGAACATAGCATCCATGCCCACTGCAAAGCCAGAACCTGTGAGCAGCACATAAAGTTCCTATGGGTGTGTAGTACGGACCCCCCCCCCCCTGTGTGTTGTCATATGGTGACTCTGTGAGACATCCTTTTCTTCCCTAAAGAGCAATGCTGCCCCCATAATACGGCATGTGATGTTGCGTGCCACTTTTTTTCATTCATACGGAGCCCGTAAGGAAAAAAAATTCGGAGGTATATGGACATCATATTATAAATTCATATGTAAAGGGAAGTCAAGTTGACCACACACCCAGTTGAAGGGGGTGCTGCAAAGGTCGACTAACGACTGGCAGGAAGGTGTCCTTGAGGGGATAAGTGATGCCCAGAGTACCTAAATCCAAATCCAAAACTACACTTCATTCCATCTACAACCATTACCAGTAACAAATAAGATTGAGGGGGTAAATACAGACTGACAAACACTTCCACAAATTTATTGTCGTGTTCCCGACAACAGGGGGATTGTAAATCGAAGTGTTCTATATATTTATATCTATGTACATGTGAGTGCCTCCAGAGATAGGTGTATATCTCTACCCTCCGGGAAGGGGGAGAAGACAGTGGACACATCCAATGCATTCCCAATGCCTGCCCTCCACCCCTCGGCGGGCAATGAGATTCCATGGGGGGAGCCATAAATAGTTCCATGCCCCCCTTGCACGTGCATGAGCATGTAATGTCATACTGACATGCACGGACAAGGCTCTCTTGTTCCTGACTCGCCAAACTAGGACCACATGCACCGCTAAGTATTGTCCCCCTCTCTCTCTCCTACCCTTCTCCCCTCTCCAACCCTTCTACCACATCTAACCCCTACTTCCCCTGGTAACCATTTTCCTTCCCTGGTAACCCATCATGCAGGCCTGCTGAACTATCTATAGGCCCTGGATAGCAACCCTTTCAGCTACAACACCCTTTGTCCTTTCTCTTTCCCTACAGCCCTTATTGTGTAGTTACAGGGATAGTTAGAGTCAGGTGGGGGTGGGTCACAGAAGCATGAGTGCACTGTAACTTGTATGTATGCTTAGTTAAGTGGGCAGGTGTTAGTATAGTATTGTAATCATGGCCGGCCTTAGCAGCTGCTAGCGGTGACACCGGGCATGAGGGTGGTGGCGCCGCTAGCAGCAGCTGTAGCTGCTATAGCAGTAGCGACGGCACTATAGCATAGCAGGGAGGTATCTCCCTGCTCTGCTGTCTACTAGCGCCACTGTAGCTCCCTGAAGGAGCGGAATCCCCGTGTGGCCGGGAATTCCGCTCGTGGAGCGCTGCTTGATGTCTCTGTCCATATATGGACAGTGACATCAGGGGAAACTCCTGAAGCGGAATCATCGGTCACAAACTTGCAAACTCTATGACCGGGGATTCCACTCCAGGAGAAGCCAATGACGTCATGGATACAGACGACAGGAGCTTCTCCTGGAGTGGAATCGACGGTCATAGCGTCTGCAACGCTGTGACCGGGGATTTCCGCTTCAGGAGTTTTCCCTGATGTCACTGTCCATTTACGGACAGAGGCATCAAGCAGCGCTCCAGGAGCAGAATCCCCGGCCACACAGGGATTCCGCTCCTTCAGGGAGCTACAGTGGAGCTATCTATACTGGAAGGGGGGGTTGCTATCTACAGGGGGGCACTATAGCAGAGCAGGGAGGTATCTCCCTGCTCTGGTGTCTTCTAGCTCCACTGTAGCTCCCTGAAGGAGTGGAATCCCCGTGTGGCCAGGGATTCCGCTCCTGGAGCGCTGCTTGATGTTTCTGTCCATATATGGACAGTGACATCAGGGGAAACTCCTGAAGCGGAATCCGCGGTCACAGCATTGCAGACTCTATGACCGGAGATTCCACTCCAGGAGAAGCCAATGACATCATGGACACAGACGACAGGAGCTTCTCCTGGAGTGGAATCGACGGTCATAGCATCTGCAACGCTGTGGACAGGGATTCCGCTTCAGGAGTTTCCCCTGATGTCACTGTCCATATATGGACAGAGGCATCAAGCAGCGCTCCAGGAGCGGAATCCCTGGCCACACGGGGATTCCGCTCCTTCAGGGAGCTACAGTGGCGCTATCTTTACTGGAAGGGGGGGGGGGGGGGGTTGCTATCTACAGGGGGCTGTGTGGCACTACCTACAAAGGACAACTGTGCAGGAGCACACAAAATACCCAGCTTTCCCGGGTATCAAAAAAAGTGTGGAATCGAGCTAAAAGGATTAATCCTTTACTCAGACTAAATAAAAGTTATATGTTAGTTTATAGCTGGGAAAGCTGGGTATTTTGTGCGCTCCTGCACAGTTGTCCTTTTTTGAATATCTATTGCCCGCCAGCTATCAGGGTCATTTTGTAGTCCTTGCACTACCTACAAGGGGGCTGTGGGCAGTGTGGCACTACCTACTAGGGGGCTGTGGGCTGTGTGGCAGTACCAACCAGGGGGCTATGGGCTGTGTGGCACTACCAACCAGGGGGCAGTGGGCTGTGTGGCACTACCAACCAGGGGGCTGTGGGCTGTGTGGCACTACCAACCAGGGGGCTTTGGGGCACTACCAACCAGGGGGCTGTGGGGCACTACCAATCAGTGGGCTGTGTGGCACTACCAACCAGGGGGCTGTGGGGCACTACCAATCAGGGGGCTGTGGGGTACTACCAACCAGGGGGCTGTGTGGCACTCCCTACCAGGGGGCTGTGGGCTGTGTGGCACTCCCTACCAGGAGTCTTTGCGACACTTCCTACCAGGGGGCTGTGCGGCACTCCCTACAGGGGGCTGTGCGGCACTCCCTACAGGGGGCTGTGTGGCACTCCCTACAGGGGGCTGTGTGGCCCTCCAGCAGAGGGCTGTGTGGCACACTCTACAGGGGACTGTGTGGCGCTATCTACAAGGGGGCTGTGTGGCGCTATCTACAAGGGGGCTGTGTGGCGCTACCTACAAGGGGGCTGTCTGGCGCTACCTACAAGGGGGCTGTCTGGCGCTACCCACAAGGGGGCTGTGTGGCGCTACCTACAAGGGGCTGTGTGGCGCTAGCTACAAGGGGCTGTGTGGTGCTACCCACAAGGGGCAGTGTGGCGCTACCCACAAGGGGCTGTGTGGCGCTACCTATAAGGGGTTGTGTGGCGCTACTTACAGGGGGAATCTGTGAGTGGGGGGCTGATGGTCATTTTACTGTGAGTGGTGGGCTGATGGTCATTTTGCTGTGTGGGGGGCTGATGGTCATTTTACTGTGAGTGGGGGGTTGATGGTCATTTTACTGTGAGTGGGGGGCTGATGGTCTTCAAGTGGTTTCCACCTCTGACCTCCAATTGAAATTAATAGGAGGAAGAAAATACCTGCGGCACCCGTTTGGAGCTTTTTTTCCTGCGTCTTTTGTATTCGCTTCAACAGCTTAAGAAAAAACACAAAAAAAAGGTCACACAGGGGGACACTATACAGTGTGGGGGCCACTAAGCGGACATTATACTGTGTAGGGGTACTACAGATGGCATAATACTGTGGGCACAATTAGAGGACAAAATACTGTGTCCTTGAAGGGGTTGTAATATATTATATTATTAAATATTATTATTATACTGTATGTGGGCACTAAAGGGGCATTATAATTTTTTTATGGGGCATTTTTTTTTAATGATGGGGTGGGGCGCCGAAAGATCATTTCACACAGGGCGCCATCTATCCTAGGGCCGGCCCTGATTGTAATATATTGTACTGGTACTGTGGCACGTGTAGTATTAGTGTACTTGGTACATATTAAAGAGGCTCTGTCACCAGATTTTGCAACCCCTATCTGCTATTGCAGCAGATAGGCGCTGCAATGTAGATTACAGTAACGTTTTTATTTTTTAAAAACGAGCATTTTTGGCCAAGTTATGACCATTTTCGTATTTATGCAAATGAGGCTTGCAAAAGTACAACTGGGCGTGTTGAAAAGTAAAAGTACAACAGGGCGTGTATTATGTGCGTACATCGGGGCGTGTTTACTACTTTTACTAGCTGGGCGTTGTGTATAGAAGTATCATCCACTTCTCTTCACAACGCCCAGCTTCTGGCAGTGCAGACACAGCCGTGTTCTCCAGAGATCACGCTGTGTCGTCACTCACAGGTCCTGCATCGTGTCAGACGAGCGAGGACACATCGGCACCAGAGGCTACAGATGATTCTGCAGCAGCATCGGCGTTTGCAGGTAAATCGATGTAGCTACTTACCTGCAAATGCTGATGCTGCTGCAGAATCAACTGTAGCCTCTGGTGCCGACACGATGCAGGACCTGTGAGTGACGTCACAGATCTGCACTGCCAGAAGCTGGGCGTTCTGAAGAGAAGTGGATGATACTTCTCATCAGAGCGCCCAGCTAGTAAAAGTAGTAAAAACGCCCCGATGTACGCACATAATACACGCCCAGTTGTACTTTTACTTTTCAACACGCCCAGTTGTACTTTTGCAAGCCTCATTTGCATAAATACGGAAATGGTCATAACTTGGCCAAAAATGCTTGTTTTTTAAAAATAAAAACGTTACTGTAATCTACATTGCAGCACCTATCTGCTGCAATAGCAGATAGGGGTTGCAAAATCTGGTGACAGAGCCTCTTTAAGTTATTATGTGTATTGGGATACACTGATACTACACTGTGATTATTTACTGTGTTTGGTGCATTTTATATCTAAGAGTGCTTACTGTCTGTAATAATAAATGTTACCGTTATTTACTATACAGTTGTATACACTTACTTAGCAGCAAAGTGAATAGATTGATGTTAATACAAGAGAAATGTGGGGGAAATAGGCATAACCATAGTGACTCTGATATAAAGGAGGTAGTAGTAGTGGGCGACACGAGCCATTGAACCCCACTATTACTACGCGCCCTTTTATATCATACAACATGGGTCTATAATATGGACATGTGGATGTGCCCCTTCAATGTTAGAGTGATGTAATCATTACAACTAAGATCAATGGGAGTTTAAACTATATGGCCAAAAGTATATAGACATCCAACTATCACAACTATAAGAGCTTGTTGGACATTCCATTCCAAAACCATGGGCGTTAGTATGGAGATGAGCCTCCTTTTGCAGCTATAACAGTCTCCACTATTCTAGGAAGGCTTTGCAAAAGATTTTGCAGTGTGTTTTCGGGAATTTATGCCAATTTAGCCAAAAGAGCATTTGTGAGGTCAGGCACTGATGCTTTAAGAGAAAGTCTGGCTTGAAATCGTCGTTTTAATTCATCCCAAAGGTGTTCAATAGGGAGTCAGAGCTGGTGTATTTGTGCATAGAGGCACAGGCATGCTGGAAAAGGCCACCCCAAACAGTTAATACAGAAGAAATTGTCTAAAATGACTTTGTATGCTTTAGCATAAACATTACCCTTTACTGGGAATAAGGGACCTAGCCCAAACCCTTAAAAACAGCCCCAGACCATTATTCCTCCTCCACCAAATTTCATAGTATGCACTATAGTCTGTCCATCACATGACTATGGATAGAATTCTATCGACTGGAAGGAAACAATAAATGTTCCTATTAAATAACAACAAGCGAAGATCTTGAAAACTGTGAGGAATTAATACAGAAAGTATATTGGAAAATATTTATACAAAAAAATAATTATATAAAAAAATAACATTAATTTGCTAAAACCGGACAACCCTTTAAATATTTAGGGTACATTCATGTGCACTTTTTAAGTGGATGACCGAAGGCAGCAAAGATAGCGACATTTGAAAAGTGCTCTAATATCTTGCTCACATTTAACAAAAATGCACAGAAAATCACTCAACAGTTATGATATAAATGTTGGTTAAGCCATGGATTCATTGTGTGAATGCTTCTCAAATACCTCTCAACCAAACTCAAAATGCTTCAATACATCTGTGATGATGATCTCGACAGACACATGTATTATATGTCAGGACACTATGTGATCTTGTAAGAAAGGGGCAACGAGCTGGTGGTGACATATGGGCCAATGCAAGATATTGCTGCAACTGAACTTCACTAAGCAAGTGTTCATGGCACAACCGTCTTCAACAGGAAAAACAACACTTCTCAATATGAGAGGTACAGTTGTTAGACACGACTCAGGCAAGTGGATGATGGCTGGCTGACCCCCACTTTGTCCTGGACAGAGCCAAGGCGACTCAGGCAAGTGGATGATGGCTGGCTGACTCCCACAGAGAGAGCCAAGGGCGCTCCTCCCTGATGCAGGGATTGGTCAGGCAATTGCAGACATAGTAGGCCACAACTGGCTTGCTGCAATGTACTTGCTTGCTGTCACAGGTGAGAAGACTTTTGCCCACACCCACCCCTGCTCACATGGGAAGGTTTCTGTCCTTTATCCGCATATGCTTCAGGACCCACAACCTCTGTAAGTGCCTCCTCTCTTCTACCTGAATTGAACACAACTTGGTGGGAACACCACTGTTTTATACACTAGGCGCCACCCCCAGTATCAGGACAAGGCGTAACCACGCTAAAACGTCCTGCCGCTTTAATGGTGCAGCAATACAGTAACTAAGATGGTGTCCAGGTCGTCATCCCGGCGCCAAGCAATTTAGACCAAGCCAGCGAGCCAGCCATGACACCACCTGTACAAAATAAATGATCGCAACGTTACAGAGCAGTAAACATAAGCACAACATAGGTACAGAGGCCTGACTGGCCACATCAGTGCAACAGGCCAGACAGGCCTCTCCTTCTGTAGAACGCCACCTAGGGGTGAAAACAGCATAAAAACACCTGCAATAGCACATAACAGCACATGTTGAAGACACAGTGCATAATAAAAGTCTATGTATCAGGTTATACAGTTATAAGAAGATAATATCACACATGGTGCACTGGGGGGACTAGCTTGGCCATAGTCTATTTTCAATTGTACAGTAGTTTAATTGTGCCATAATTTATACCGTCTGATTAGTTATTTCAGCTATACCTTTTTCTCATCCTTCTTCGTATACTAATTATATTCCCCCTTACTGTCTTAAATGAGAAACTTTTGGCCAATGCGGCCTATAATAACCGTCATGTTGACTAAATAATAGCCATATTGTTCACATGACAGCCATAGTTCCCCACAACATAAAAAATTCCCCATAACAAAGCCAGGAAATTTTCCCCCAGAATGACAGCAACACACATTCCTCATAATGACAACCATAATGGTCACATAATTATTACTAATGCATGTCAGATATAACGGATATAGGAAAATTGTAGCTACAAGTTTTACAATGGTGTTATATCATGGATTGAGAAAAATTATCGTTTCATTGGAAAATTTCTCAGCAGTGGGGAGGTGAACCCCCAGGACTTGGCACTGAAAAACAGCCCAATGCAAAATCTGGACCCGGAGCCCCCACTTACCAGGTACCATTTATAATTTTGTTGTCTTCTAATGTACCAGAGGAGACTTTTGGCGTCCATAGGCACCAGGGCTCGGGTGTAACTGCTGATGAGGCATCGCCTATAACTGTGGATTCACCCAAGGATTACTAGTCATGATTCATTTTTTTTAAACCAATATACACACAGCTTTGTAGTGCATATGGTTGTCTGGCAGGGATTTGTATTAGATAATAAAACATTGTGTACTTTTAAGCATTAAAAACAAATTTCAGCATAATAAGCCATTGTTACAAAGAAAATGGTTAATTGCTTAAAATGCATCTGGAAAATGACTAATTCTAACAACTGGAAATTTGCTATTTATCCATGTTGCTATAAACAGAACACAGAAGAAAAAAACCACAAATTAAGATATATACTGTTTATCCAAAAGAACAAGAGAACATTTGGTGTATGTAATTGTAATAAACATTGGTGTGTCCATTTAGAAATGGTTGGTGTTTTAATAAATTAAGACAATGGGTATACTTACTTGTAACAGGGACCTTCTTTAAGAATGTAATGGAAGATCGCAGTAGACAATCAGTTGAAGTTGAACAGTACCCTTTTTTTTCACAACAGTGCAGTACTTTACTTGTATGCATTGTCTTTAGATTAGTATAACAAATAGTGAACCGATGATGTAACACGCTGATTCTTTACGGCGTTCATGAGATACGCCAACTGGTCCACCAAGGTTGGGTAATGCTCTAAAGCTTCCAACCGTTCTACAGTGCTGCTATGGGTCTCAGGGAGGGGCCTCCCTACCACAGCGTGCCCCACCTTCCCGTAACTTGTGGGGCTGCACCTGCCACTTAGTCTAGATATGCCCTGCGTCTCCATAGGTCCTCGTGGTTTCTACGTCACTACCTTTTATGGATTGGCCCAACCACCAGCAGGTGTGAGCATGCAGCGTACATGTCACAAAACAGTCTGCACAACAAGAGTGAAACAGAGTACGTTCCTGGACCATTAGGTGGTATACGCCATCCAGTCCAAGTCTATTTTAGAATAGGGGTACCCTCTCTTTATGGATCGCTTTTTTGGCTTATAACACTAATAAATTGGAAATACAACAGTAGAAATTGCACAGTTAAAGTGTAGCTAAACATTTAACAAACTTCTGTCATGTCATAGATTGGTGAGGGTTCGAGCACTGAGACCCCCACCAATCGCTAGAACGTAGCAGCTGAAGCGTTCGTGTGAGCGCTCAGCCGCTTCGTGTCTGTTTGGGGTTTTCCGGAAATAAATGTATCGTGTACGGACTCAATAGAAAGTCTATGAGCCCGTACTCCGATACATCGGCTTTCCGGAAAAAGCTGAATAGACATGAAGCGGCTGAGCACTCATACGAGCCCTTCAGCTGCTTAGTTCTAGCGATTGGTGGGGGTCTCAGGGCTCGGACCCCTACCAATCCAAACATCTGACATGTCACTATGACATGTCAGAAGTTTGTCAAACGTTTAGCTAAACTTTAACTTGCTTGTAGAACACTTGTATTGCTCTGGTTTTAAAAGAGAGATTTCTCATTACCACTTGTTTTACTTCTGAAGAACTCTTGTGGCTTGACATTGCCCCACCTTCCTCCACTAGTCCACACTCTATTGAGGACTCTGCTGGACAGGCTTACGTTCACTCTCTTTACAGTATACAGTTGAGCAGTCCTTGTTCCACTCTTTACAGGACACAGTTGTGCAGGCCTCAGTCCATTTTTTCTACAGGACTTACACTAAGCCTAAAGGGAAATACAGAATACCCAGAAACTGTCTGCATTGGTAAAGTTAGATATAATTGAGACAACTCGAGAATGCATATGAATTATGTTAGACTTATGCTGGCCATATACATAGTTACATAGTTACCTAGGTTGAAAAAAGACACGGGTCTATCAAGTTCAACCCTTCTTAATCAATTACACATCATTCATTGTTTGATTAGTTATAACCTTCAATGCCATTTGTCAGTAAATAATCATCTAGCCTTTTTTATATGCTAGCATAGTATCTGTAATTAATATTCCTTGGGTTAGGGCATTCCATAGTTTGACACTCTAACTGTAAAGACCCCTTTCCTATATTGATGTCTGAAACGTCTTTCTTCTACATGCAATGAATGTCCCCTGGTCCTTTGTAGAGTCCTTGGAAAGTACAGACTATGTGCTAGTTCTTTGTATTGACGACACATATACTTATACATGTTAAAAAGATCACCTCTAAGGCATCTGCTGCTTATTTGTAACCAGAATACCCAGGTCCTTCTCTTCTTCCGTTATCCTTAGTTTTATTCCATTTAATGTATATGCATTAATATTATTATTGCGTCCTAGGAGCATTACTTCTGTCATGTTTTTGCCCATGCTGTCAGCTTATCTGGGTCTTTCTGTAATATTTTATAGTTAACCTGAGTTTTAAGTACCCTACAAACTTTTGTATCATTAGCAAAAACTGACATGAGATAGCATTTAGCCAACAGCCATCTAAACCGACCCCATAAACAGCCGAGGGTGCATATTTATTTTAAAAGGGAAAGTGATATAACATCGGCCATCGACGCTAGTGGCATTTCTCCAAAAGTACAAAAGGATCTGCTATGTTGAAGTCCAATATGCATGTTTCTTCTAACAGTTTGGCAATCTTCATAGACATTAGATTGTCAGCAAATCCCGCAAAAAAAAACAAAAAACTTTTTCCCCCCTTGTGCCCTAATTAAAGTAGACATGTATATTCGATCAGCATACACAAGAATGGAAAACATGGTAAGAGAGAAAAGAGAACAGGTGTAAGTGTCTTTGTCTTATATGCAGGTGAATGACCATTGCCTCCAAAATAGTCAACAAAGCTTTCAACATGCAGTAGGAACAGCAGCTCTGGAGCACAAACCGCTGTACTAATTAAGTAAACTACTGTGCACTCTAGTAGAAGCTACATTTTCAGCACATGAACGATTTATTATTTGGATGGAGAGGTGCTTCAATTTAAAAAGTAACTAGTATAATCAGTGTGCAACTATAGTTCAGATTTACTATAGTAGAATGCAAAGCAACATTGCTTGAAGTCCAACCAAACTACATTTTATTGCTAATAATATTTATTACATATATTTTCATGTTATTAGAATTTTATATCTTACAAGCATTCGATGGTGATTGTGACATTTGACTGCATGTTTTTATTTTTTACCGAATATCCTATTCCTAGCATAAGGAAGGGCAGTTTCCTAACTTGGCTATTAAACACTGTCATACTTTAGCTCAGTTTAACGTTAAGCCAAATAAAATATTCTCAAAAGTCCATGTAAACAAGGGGTGGGTTGTATGATAATTTAACATCTGTGTATTAGAACCAATTACTGGGACGCTGCTTCCCTCTTCGAAAATAAGGTTGCATAAACTTTGATAACACCTTTAAAATTACCCTTATGTGTTGTATCTAAAAAACAATATCACTAAAATAAAAAGAAACACTATTATTGGAGTTGTCCTCTTTTATAAAGTTGTTACAATAAATTTTTGGACATTCTTTAACTGTATCTATTTGAATAAAAACTGGGTAACAACAGGGAACAATGGGGAACGCCTGCTTTTATAGCTCCCACAGTGGTTGTCACTTAGGTTTCCCAGATTTGAATCTGCCTAGTTATGCAGCGACATTGGTGTGAGGAATAATACAGTATTACTGCATAACTATACAGATTTGCCAGTCATCATTATTCTTCTTTCCCCAACAAAATAAAGGCTTTGTAGGAGTGTATATTTTTTTTCCAAAACACAGCCCAGCGCTCTAGTAATCGGGGATTACGAGGAGCAGCAGACACCAGATAGCAATCCCTTACAGAACTATCATAAATAGTATAACTCTACGATGTGAGTACTGTGCATCCAAAAAGTACAAACAAGTACCACAAACCATAAAAGTGTGGGTAATTGACCCTGACATAGTGCTATATACTCCAAAAAGCACACCTAACTCACCTAATACCTAGCAGGGGTAACTGTGCAAGCTCACATATCCAACACTGCAATCCCAACGTAACGGAGGTGCAGACGTAATGAAAGGAGCGCATGACAAGGTGGTTTGGGCATAGATATAAATTTATGTGCTAGCTTAAATGGGGGTTAAATGGTTAAGTCAGAAGGGGTTTGGCTTAGGGTTGGATCTTTAAGTTAGGGGAGGAGTATGGTACATATAAGCCCTGGTGGGATAGAGGAAGTCCTATTTCCCGCCGGACAACAGGAGAAAGAGGGCTTACCTGAATGATGGCCAGTGAGTTGGAGTCCATGATGTCCCGGATTCATGATGCGGCGCTTCTTCATGGTACTGGCTGGCTGGAGCAACAATTTGCGGGGGCTCTGCCTCCTTTAGCAGTTGCTAGCCCCACAGGTGTGGACGGCTGCCGGAGCCGGCGTTCCAGGGATCCGGAGAGGCTTTCTCCTGAGGTAACTCCTCGGTCCCATCGATGCTGTGGGAGCCCCAACAGGGACAGTCCTCCTTCTGCCCCTAAGCGGGTGCTAGGCTCGTGGGCTAGGAGGCTTGGGAGGATTCCCGGCAGGTGGGCAGGATCAGAGGTGGCAGGGAGAGAGGGGCCGCAGCCATCATCCCTCCTCCTGCCTTCATCGGACAGACCGGAAGTGCCGGACAGACTGGAAGTGTCGGATGCACCGGAAGTAATGGCACACTCCAGCGCTGATGACCCAGGCACTGGGGGAGCTCAGCGGTCTGAGCCGCGGAACGCACGGGCGTCCCGCAGGGAGCGGCAGGCAGGCTCTGCTGGAGGGATGTCGTCGCCTACTGCTAGAGCAGGGAGGTGTGCTGTGGAGGCCGGAAGTACCCGGTCCGTGGTTTGTGTCAACGGCGCGGCACTTCCGGAGAGGGGGGGGGTCGGCGGCCATCTTGCCCACCCATGCGGGAGTTGTTGGGGGCTGGAGGAGTCGGATGATAGTGGTGGTGATGCAGACAGTCCTGGGAGAGGGGCTGTCTTTTGCTTTATGCCACTCCGTATGCGAGTGGCGCCCCATTGGATGGGCTGGTGTCGGCTGGGCCTCGTACTGCTTCAGCCAGGACATCTGCCAGTAGTTGCTAGTGTGGTGGAGCCTGGTGTGGGGGCTGTGGTGGATATGCATAAGTCCGTGGACGTGGGGGCCAGTACTTCCAAGAAGGTGGTGGATGACATGCGTTTGGCTGACGCTACGAGAGGTGAGGTATATGTGCGCTTTGAGGGCCCGCTTGGGGCACATTTGAAATCTGAGATTAGAGAGAAGATATGGATGGACGAGTATGTGGAGATTTTTGCATTGTTGCCGTTGGAAAAGTTGCATTTTGACCGGGTGAAACCAGATGAGAGTAAAAAGGAGGAATAGGAGCGGCGTCGTTATAGGTTGATTCCTCGTACGTTTGTGAATTGGCTCCAGGCCTTTGCCTTTTTAGCTAGCATAGTGGGGAAAAAGGCGCCGGAAAATGTTCAGAGCTTTTTTGTTATATGGATTCCGAGGGGAGGCATATCGGGTGGACGGGGGTAACGCATGGTTGAGGTACGACGAACAGTTTTGGCAGAGGAAGGCAGTGCGGCAGTGCGGCAGACCATACTTCCTCCGGCTGGGAGGGTGTGACACGCAATTTGGCGTTGGCTTTGGCCAGGCCGGATATCGTTTTTCTCCCCCCGCTGGTTTACGTGTCTCTCCCTTGAGTTTAGTTAGGAGGAGGTTATAAGGAGGTTAACAAATTCCACCTTATCCACTACTTGTCTTATCCGGATGGGGAGTCGGTGAACAATGGCATTGATCCTAGCCTTTGTGCGGTTATTTACACTTTGTTCGACGATGCGGTCGATTGGGTTTGGAATACGGGAGGGGCTCTCTTTTAGCAAAAACCAACATAGTTGCCGCATTTCGTTTGTTCCAAGTGCACCCGGAGAGTTTTTGTAATGGCAGGAAGGAGGTGAAGGGAAAGTGAGCCCTAATCTACCCACCGCCCTGTCCCTGCCTATTTGCAACGACCCGCCCTAGGCGACGAGGTACAACTGGGCGGCGGTCCCTACGCTGGCTAAGTGCACAGGAAGACAAACAGGGAACACGCAAGGGAAGGGGCAGTAGCCACGGAACGCCACGAGGAAACGGGGCGGCGAACGAACAGTCAGGACCAGGACGAAGTGAGTACACCCGAGCAGGCACGGAGACAGAAGCAAGCCAGGGCAAGCAAGCAGGTCAAGCAGAACTGCAGCAAGGCAGAAGCACGGCAGAAGCAGGCTGGAGCAAGCAGCAGTGGGGCCAGGAATCCAAAATAATTACAAGCACTGAGGGAGAGCACAGGGCAGGTAATAAAGGGCAGGGGGCGGAGCTAACTCCGAGAGACCAGGCCGCGATAGGCTCTCCCACTCCTGAGCCTGCCACCCTGGTTGGTGGGAGATGGTGTCAGTCGAGCAGGTCTGGCCTCAGGTGTAGATTGATTAATCCCAGGAGTATAGCTAGATGAAGTACCTGGCAGATCCCTAACAGTACTCCCCCTTTTATGAGGGGCCACCGGACCCTTACTAAGGGGACCCGGTTTAGTGGGGAAGAGGAGGTGGAACCTCCTGATCAATACCCCAGCGTGAACATCACGGGCAGGTACCCAAGTCCTCTCCTCCGGCCCGTATCCTCTCCAATGGACCAGGTACTGGAGGGAGCCCTGGACCATCCTACTGTCCATAATCTTGGCCACCTCGAATTCCACCCCCTCAGGGGTGAGAACGGGAACAGGAGGTATCCTCGAGGGGGACCAGGACGGGGAGCAGCGTTTAAGGAGGGAGGCATGGAAGACGTCATGTATGCGAAAGGATGGGGGGAGCTCCAGACGGAAGGATACAGGGTTGAGGACTTCAATGATCTTATAAGGTCCAATAAATCGGGGAGCAAACTTCCTGGACGGGACCTTAAGGCGCAAGTTCCTGGACGACAACCAGACCAAATCCCCGACGACAAACCGGGGGTTAGCAGAACGTCTACTATCCGCCTGAATCTTTTGTGCGCTCTGGGACGCCTCTAGGTTCTTCTGAACCTGGGCCCAGACAGTGCACAGTTCCCGATGAACCTCCTCTACCTCAGGATTATTGGAACAACCAGGGGAGACGGAGGAGAACCTTGGGTTAAACCCGAAATTACAGAAAAATGGGGAGACCCCTGACGAGTTACTGACCCGGTTATTCAGGGAAAATTCAGCAAGGGGAAGGAATGAGACCCAATCGAATTGACAGTCAGAGATGAAACACCTTAAATATTGTTCCAGGGATTGGTTGGTCCTTTCCGTTTGGCCATTAGTTTCGGGATGGAAGGCGGAGGAGAAGGACAGATCAATCTCCAACTTTTTACAAAAAGCTCTCCAAAATAAGGAAACAAATTGTACCCCTCTGTCAGAAACGATATTGACTGGGGCCCCATGGAGACGCAGGATGTGTTTCACAAACAAAGAAGCTAACGTCTTGGCGTTAGGTAGCTTCTTAAGGGGCACAAAGTGGCACATCTTGCTGAAGCGGTCGACTACCACCCACACCACCGACTTGCCCTGAGATGGAGGCAAATCGGTGATAAAATCCATGGAGATATGGGTCCAAGGTCTCTGGGGAATGGGCAAGGAACGTAGTAGACCCGCAGGTCGGGACCTAGGGGTTTTGGACCTAGCGCAAACCTCACAAGCGGCGACGTAAGCCCTAACATCTTTAGGCAACCCAGGCCACCAATAGTTTCTGGTAATGAGGTGTTTGGTGCCCAAGATGCCAGGATGACCAGATAGAGCGGAGTCATGGTTTTCCCTGAGTACCCTCAGCCGGTATTGCAGGGGAACAAACAGTTTGTCCCCAGGGACGTTCCCGGGAGCTGCACCCTGATCAGCCGCGATATCAGAAGCTAAATCAGAATCCGTGGCAGAGACGATTATACCAGGGGGTAAAATACAAGCGGGATCCTTCTCGGAAGGAGGATTGGCCATGAAACTACGTGACAGAGCGTCAGCCTTAATATTCTTGGACCCAGCCCTATAGGTAACCAAGAAATTAAATCTGGTAAAGAATAGTGCCCACCGAGCTTGTCTAGGATTAAGCCTCCGGGCCGATTCTAGGAAAACCAGATTCTTGTGATCCGTAAGGACCGTTACCTGGTGTCTGGCCCCCTCCAGGAAGTGCCGCCACTCCTCAAAAGCCCATTTAATGGCTAGAAGTTCGCGGTTACCAATATCATAGTTACTCTCCGTGGGCGAAAACTTCCTAGAGAAGTAAGCACAGGGGCGGAGATGGGTGAGGGAGCTGGTACCCTGGGACAAGACGGCCCCCACTCCCACCTCGGAAGCGTCAACCTCCACAATAAATGGCTCCTCTTGGTTGGGCTGAATCAGCACGGGGGCCGAGATAAAGCACTTCTTGAGAGTCTCAAAGGCCTGGACGGCCTCAGGGGGCCAATGGAGGACATCGGCACCCTTGCGGGTAAGGTCCGTAAGAGGCTTAGCGACGACCGAGAAGTTGGCAATAAATCTCCTGTAATAGTTGGCGAACCCTAAAAAACACTGTAACGCCTTAAGGGAGGCAGGTTGGACCCATTCCGCCACAGCTTGAACCTTGGCAGGGTCCATGCGGAATTCATGAGGAGTGAGGATTTGCCCTAAAAATGGTATCTCCTGTACCCCAAAGACACATTTTTCAGTCTTAGCAAACAGATTATTCTCCCGAAGGACCTGGAGCACCTTCCTGACATGCTCCACGTGGGAGGACCAGTCCTTGGAAAACACCAGTATGTCATCAAGGTACACAACAAGAAAATTACCCAGGTACTCTCTCAGGATTTCATTAATAAAATTCTGGAAGACAGCAGGGGCATTACACAACCCAAAGGGCATGACCAGGTATTCGAAATGACCCTCGGGTGTGTTGAACGCAGTTTTCCACTCATCCCCCTCTTTGATGCGGATAAGGTTATATGCCCCCCGTAGATCGAACTTAGAAAACCATTGGGCTCCCTGAACCTGATTAAAAAGATCCGGAATCAAAGGAAGTGGGTACTGGTTCCTTACGGTGACCTTATTCAGGTTACGATAATCAATGCACGGCCTAAGACCACCATCCTTCTTCCCCACGAAGAAGAAGCCAGCACCTACAGGAGAAGTCGAGGGGCGAATGAAACCCTTGGCCAGGCATTCTTGGATATACACCCTCATCGCTTCACGTTCAGGACATGAAAGATTAAATATCCTACCCTTAGGAAGCTTGGCACTAGGCACCAAATCGATAGCGCAATCGTAATCTCTATGGGGGGGCAACACCTCGGAGGCCTCCTTAGAAAACACATCGGCGAAGTCCTGAACAAACTCAGGAAGCGTGTTTACCTCCTCCCGGGGAGAAATAGAGTTAACAGAAAGACATGACATAAGACATTCATTACCCCATTTGGTGAGATCCCCAGTATTCCAATCAAATGTGGGATTATGCAACTGCAACCAGGGAAGACCTAATACCAGATCAGACGATAATCCCTGCATCACCAGTACAGAGCACTGCTCCAAATGCATGGAGCCAACCAGGAGTTCAAAAACAGGAGTATGCTGAGTAAAATAACCATTAGCAAGGGGGGTTGAGTCGATTCCTACTACAGGGATGGGATAAGGTAAATCAATACAAGTCATCTTTAGAGACATAGCAAATTCCACAGACATGATATTAGCAGATGAGCCAGAATCCACGAAAGCACTGCCCGTGGCAGACCGGCCAGCAAACGAGACCTGAAAGGGAAGCAAAATTTTATTGCGTTTCACATTAACGGGAAATACCTGTGCGCCCAAGTGACCTCCCCGATGATCACTTAGGCGCGGAAGTTTTCCGGCTTCTTATTCTTGCGCCTGGGACAGGTGTTCAGTAGATGCTTGTCGTCCCAACAGTAGAAGCAGAGACCATTCATTCTGCGAAACTCCCTACGTTGTCGAGGGGACATGGAGGCCCCGAGTTGCATAGGTACCTCCGAGTCCTCCGTGGAGGGGCGAGGAGACGGGACCTCGGGGGGAATCGCAGAAAAGTCAGAGGGGAGCACACTGAAGCGTTCTAGCTGACGTTCCCTGAGACGTCGGTCAAGTCGTACTGCTAGGGCCATAACCTGGTCAAGGGAGTCAGGCGAGGGGTAGCTAACCAGCAGATCCTTCAGGGCGTCAGATAATCCTAACCTAAACTGGCACCTTAGGGCCGGATCGTTCCACTGAGAAGCTACGCACCACTTCCTAAAATCAGAACAGTATTCCTCAACCGGTCTCCTACCCTGACGTAAGGTCACCAGCTGACTCTCGGCTAAAGCAGTCCTGTCAGTCTCGTCGTAAATGAGTCCGAGGGCAGAGAAAAAACGATCAACAGAGGAAAGTTCAGGGGCGACAGGAGCCAAGGAGAAGGCCCACTCTTGGGGCCCTTCCTGGAGTCGGGATATGATGATACCCACCCGCTGGTTCTCGGAACCTGAGGAGTGGGGCTTTAGGCGGAAATACAGTCTGCAACTCTCCCGGAAGGAGAGAAACGTCTTACGGTCCCCTGAAAACCGGTCAGGTAACTTGAGGTCGGGTTCTAGAGGTGAGGTGAGGGGTACTACTAAAGCAGCGTCACCCTGATTGACCCTTTGGGCCAGGGCCTGGACCTGTAGGGAGAGGCCCTGCATCTGCTGGGTCAGGGTCTCAAGGGGGTCCATGATAGCGTCAGCGTAGGAGAAATGGTAGACTAGGTAAGGGCTTGTAATTATGTAATGGCAGGAAGGAGGTGAAGGGAAAGTGAGCCCTAATCTACCCACCGCCCTGTCCCTGCCTACTTGCAACGACCCGCCGTAGGCGACGAGGTACAACTGGGCGGCGGTCCCTACGTTGGCTAAGTGCACAGGAAGACAAACAGGGAACACGCAAGGGAAGGGGCAGTAGCCACGGAACGCCACGAGGAAACGGGGCGGCGAACGAACAGTCAGGACCAGGACGAAGTGAGTACACCCGAGCAGGCACGGAGACAGAAGCAAGCCAGGGCAAGCAAGCAGGTCAAGCAGAACTGCAGCAAGGCAGAAGCACGGCAGAAGCAGGCTGGAGCAAGCAGCAGTGGGGCCAGGAATCCAAAAGAATTACAAGCACTGAGGGAGAGCACAGGGCAGGTAATAAAGGGCAGGGGGCGGAGCTAACTCCGAGAGACCAGGCCGCGATAGGCTCTCCCACTCCTGAGCCTGCCACCCTGGTTGGTGGGAGATGGTGTCAGTCGAGCAGGTCTGGCCTCAGGTGTGGATTGATTAATCCCAGGAGTATAGCTAGATGAAGTACCTGGCAGATCCCTAACAGTTTTTGTTTGTTGGGATGCTGTTGGCAGGGAGAATATTTTGTTGATTGCTGCCTTTCGATGGACTGCTCCATTTCCTGTGCTTATTTTGAGATGTTTAGTACGTTTTTGGAATGGGTGGTTTGGCGGAAGGCGCAGGTGGCGTTGGCGTTGCATTATCTCGATGATTTGTCGGTCCTCCAGCTAAGTACATGTTTGCGGGGTTGCTTCATACTATGGTGAGGGTGGTGAGTGAATTTGGCGTTCCACTGAGGGACCTACTACGGTCATCAAGTTTCTGGGGATAATTATCGATTCGGATAGAATGGAATGTCGTTTGCCTGATGATAAGTTGCAGGACTTGAAAGCCTTGGTGTCGCGTGCGTTAAGAATGAAGAAGATAAAGTTGCGGGAATTACAGTCCCCATTGGGTTGTTTGAATTTTGCATGTCGGATCATATGATGGGGAGGGTTTTCTGTTGGCAGTTGGCTAGGGCTACTGCGAGGGTTCGTTCCCCTCATTATTTCGAGTGAGTTTAAAGCGGATTTGTTGGTGTGGGACGAATTTTTTAAATGTTTAAACGGCCGGTCCGTTCTTATGGATGGGCCAGTCTCTAGTGTGGATTTGGAACTCTTTACTGATGCGTCAGGGGCTTGTGGTTTCGGGCGTATTTTCAGGGGCTGTGTTGCACGGGAGTATAGCCGATTGCATGGCAAGAATGTGAGTTTGTGCGTCATTTGGCTTTGCTTGAACTTTTCCCAATGATGGTGGCTATGGAGATCTGGGGTGATTGGCTGAGGGACAGGAGAGTTCATTTTGTGTGCAATAACTTGGGAGTGGTTCAGGCCATCAATGCTCAAACGGCCAATTCCCCTCTGGTAGTGCGATTGTTGCAACACTTGGTTTTGCGGGGGTTGGTGTTGAATTCACATTTTGTAGCCGTTCATGTTCCAGGGGTGCTTAAAGGAACAGTGTCACGGAAAAAAAAATGTTAACATCAGTTTGATTTTAGTCTTTTATTAAAAACTTTTATATTTATTTGTGTTTGTGTTTTACTTTTTATTATTATTACACTTTTTCTTCCCTATGGGGGCTGCCATTTTTTACTCCATTTCTGTATGTGTCGATTAACAACACATACAGACATGGAATATGGCAGCTACAGTCCCATAGTGAATGCGAACGGGGCCCGTTCCATCCACTATGGTGTACGCCGTCTGTGTGGGAACGGCGCATGCGCCGCTCCCACACAGTCCAAGTTGAACTGAGCGCCGTCCGGCGCCATTTTCCTGTAGACCGGAAGTCGCGGCCGGACAGTAAGATTATTACTTCCGGTCGCGGCTTCCGGACTTGTGCACTTGGAGCAGCGGCAGCAGACGGAGCGGACGGACCGGAGGGAGCGGCGGCGGCAGGAGCAGGTAAGTGATTTCTATGTATGTTCGTGTTTCAGTGTGTCTTTACTAGTGTATGTAAACCTACTACACTGTGTGTTAGCTCAAAAAATGGCGACACACAGTGTAGGAGGTTTGACCGTTCAATCCCCTCGTTTCTCCCGGCACTAGCCAGGATAAAGGAGGGGGGGATTCTGAGAGCTCACTAGAGCGAGGGATTTTTTTCCAATTTTGCAGCATAAAGCAATGTGGTTGCTTTACCACATGCAATGCTGCAATTTTGGGAATTGCTCCATCTAGTGACCAGTGCTGGGAAATATTATAAATTAGAATCTAATTTATAATATTTCCTGACTCGTGAAAAAAATAAAAAAATTTAGAACAATGTTTAATCACCTACACACTAATTGTTTAACAAAAAAAAATAAATACATTTTTTGCTAACACACATTCCCTTTAATTCTGCAGCTGATTCCCTTTCTCATCAACAGTGGGACAGGTTTCGTCTGCTGGGGCCAGGGGCGGAGACTCACGGTATTGTTTGCCCGGAGCACCTTTGGAAGGTGGTATGACGGTGGCGATGTTGTTGATTCAGCAGTCTGTCAGTGGGGACACATGGAAGACATACAGTGAAATTTGGCAGGTTTGGGAAGACTTGTTGGGGAGTGCTCAGGTGAGAAATGAAGCCGGTTAGAATGCTTGATGTATTTTATAGGAAGGTCCTATAGTGAAATGGTGTCTTCCTCGGGCATGCCTAGGCTGTCGGTCCTTGCTTTTTGGTTTCGGCTAAAAGGCGAAGAGGATGCGACTAAGTCCTTCTTGGTTAGGCAGGCAATGAAGGGCTTTAGGAAGGGTTTAGTGTCCAGGGACTATAGGAAGTCGGTATCTTTTGAGCTATTGGAATCACATTGTGGGCATCTGCGTATTGTTTGTGTGTCACAGTTTGAGGTTCTGCTGTTCACACTGGATTTTTCGTTGACTTTTTATGGCGCTTTCAGAATCTCTGAGTTGGTGGCGGCAAGTAAGCGGTTGGCTGAGGGTTTGTTGTTTTTGGATGTTGCATTGAACGGGTCCTCCCTGTCGTGCTTGCTCCGCAGATCAAAGACTGATCAAGCAGGGAAAGGTTTCTTGGTGTGCCTGGGGGCGTTACCAGGGTCTATGGTGTGCCCAGTTCGCTGTTTTCAGGATTATGTGGGGCTGGTATCTTTGTTGGTTCATGCTGATGGTTTGTCTCTATCTAAATATCAGTTTGTGCAGGTTTTTCAGAAATGTATTCTGTTGTCTGGGCGGGTGGGCTCTGAATATGGTTCCCATTCTTTTCGCATTGGTGCGGACACTGAGGCGGCTAGGTGGGGTTTATCCCCGGCTATGGTCAAAAGATAGGCACGTGGGAGTCGGACAGATACAGGATTTACGTCCGCCCCCATTCGCCCGGTGGGACGCCAGTTAAGCTTCGCCCAGACCGACATTCAGGTCAGATGGTTGGGTTAGAGGGGCAAGCTTTGGGGCAGGCTTTTGCCAGAACTTCAATTTAACACAGGTTTGGATAGGGTGCCTGATATTTTGATCCTTCACCTTAGCAGGAATGATTTAGGGATAACGTCGTCCATCTGATGAGGAATGCTAAACTGGATCTGTTGCATTTGTGGTCATCGTTTCCTGGTTTGATCTCTGTATGGTTGGATATCGTTGCTTGCAGGGTGTGGCGGCAGGCGCGTTCAGTGCAGAGTCTCAACCGCGCTCGCGAGAAAGTAAACAAAGTCGTGGGGAAGTTTGTCGCTCGCAATGGTGGTATGGTGGTGCGCCATAGGGACTTGGAAGGGGCCAAGGACAGCTTTCTTCCTTCTGACGGGGTACATTTGATTGACGTGGGTCTGGACATGTGGACCTTGGGCATTCAGGACTGCCTGGAAAAAGCACTGCAGCTGTGGAGGGAGGTGCATGTGTAAGGTGTCACACATGAACATCGTGACGGTAAAAGGAGGGGTCTTTGAAGGCACATAATGGGAAGAAGGAGAACAACATAAAAGATTGTTGGGAAAAGATCGCGGGGCATTTAACCCTGGGTAGAATTGTAGGGGCTGGGAGTGGTTACCCAGCTTGTATTATACATTCCTGATGGGCGGGGTCCCCAGGAAGGGTAAGGTCTTGGAGATGGTTGGTACCATCGGGTCAGGTGCAGTACAGCTGTAGGGCAATAAGTTCCAGACCTGACAATTAAAGGATGGATTGAAAATATAATTCTTGAAGTGCCTTCAAGGACCTTTTAACAGGGGAATGATCCCAGAATAGTGCAGGATGTTGATTTATAAAATGTTTTTTTTATATTATGGTTATGTTATTGATTGCATTTGAATATTTTGTGTATTTAATAAATGGCTGCGGCGGCCTTTACACCAATTTCAGGTTGTGGTCCCTTATTTGGGTTACTGGTGGGAGGTCATAGACAGCAAAACATCAAACATACCTTAGTCAAGTGTAGGATTGTTGCTAGAGATTATTGAACAACTCAATGCTTTGGTGAGTTAAGATCCTGTCTGGTTTCTTCCATAAAGAGAAATAAGGTAACAAAGGATGAATAATACTAGAGAGTATAGGGTGGAGACGCCCTGGCCAATGGCGCTCTATATGTAGTTAGTTTTTTAACTAAAGTGTGATATCATAGATAGCAGTGCAGAGTACCAGAACGGACAAAAAAAACCTTCATCCCGTTTCAAGGACAAACGGTTCTCTTCCTCATCTTGCAGTATTGGATATATTAGCTTGCACAGTTAACCTTACTTGGTATTAGGGGAAACTGTGTGTTTTTTTTTAGTATATAGGACTATGTCAGGGTGAATTAGCCCCTTCTTTAGTTTGTGGTACTTGTTTGTACTTTTTGTATGTGCAGCACCCACATTGTTCTCTAGGGTTAACTGTTTTAACTCCTAAAAGGGTATGTACACTTTATAACCTTTTTTTTATTGCTCCAGTGTCTCAAAAATTAACTTAAATACAATTTCAAATAGTCTTGATTCAAAATGTCCTACTATTTTACATCATTAAGGGCAATTAAACCTAAAAACCTCATTTATTTTTATGTCATTATTTGATTGAGTATTCATTAACTCCACAATAACGGCTGCTCCAAATTTGCAGTGGTGTCAGGCAAACTGGTCACGAATCCGATGAACATCTTGAAAAATATTTTAATATTTGTGTTCCTGGACATTGCCTCCTCTTCATTTTATGAAGCAAACATGTTATATTCTAAATCATCAATGGGATTAATAAGAATGTATGACGTGTTGGTTTCATGCTTTCAATGACCCTGTTGTATGCCTGCACGGTACTTTTCCACATATTATAAATAGAATAAGACACTATGTTGTTATTTTGCATAGTACAATAATTTCTTAGTTAAAGTGGATTGGCGAATCTGTTATAATATCAACATACTGGAGAGTTACCATAAATGATGTTTTTGGACCGACAAGCTTGATTTTACTTTCAAAGCATGCTGCAGCTGCAGAAACGCAGGCAGTAGGAAAGCAAACTGAGGTTTGGATTCAAATAAGGCAGGAACTCTGTGCTTTGTGTGCTCTCCAACAGAACTGTTTTTAGAAGCCAAGTAATTCATCCATGTGGTATATAATATCCATGTCATCACAGACATTATTTCATTAAGTGAATAGTCTAACAGAGGTATCGTTATGTCACAGACAGCAAGGAGTTTAGACAGAAACCCCATACTGTACCCTGACTCAAATCCCATCCAGCTGCTCTGGCAAACGCATGTAAAGACAGCATTATATAATGTGAGCAAAAGTGAACACACTATACTACAAGATGTAAGTGACTGCATTAAGAGGACATTCTTCATCATTATTTGTTAATTAAAATAAATTTTTCCCAGCTATGGTAGTTTTAACTTCCAACACCATGTAATTCTTAAAATGTACTGACAATCAAAAAGGAAAACTGCATAGTGAATGCTTTGCAGTGAGCCTTTTTGTTGTAAGCTTAGCCATTTGTGCTCCAGGCTTCTCTTGCTTTGAATCGGTTACACAAGAAGAAGCTACTTCCTGTTAGCCATATTAGATCTCATGGGACTTATAACTTGGTCTCCCGGTCAAACGTATATGTCTGTATGTAAAGCTTCTCCTACCCTACCCTTCTCGTCAGTTCAGCTTAGTAAATAATCACTACCAGACAAACCTCCCATCCTTCTTACATTACTATTAAGTTTCAACCGTCATAAAGATAATTGCCCAGTAGAAATGCACAAAAAGATTAACAATAAATGCTAAACCTATAATACAGTATATCGTATATCACCTGTGTATGCATAAACCGTTTTACCATCCTAGGTGGCAGCGGTAAATGTCGCTCATAGCGACTTTTACAATGCATATGCTTGCTTGGTGCAAGCTCTTGGGAGAGTCATCACTAGACAACTATGTCATTGCCCACTTACCAGGGAATACTCCTCCCCAATGATTGCTCTGACATGTCCAGTAGTCTGATCGATTTTTCTAACCAGAGATCATTCACTAATGGTTTGAAAAATTGTTCTATGTAAACATGACTTAATGTGATTGAAGCCTGTAGCTGCAGCAGCAGCAGCGTAGCTATAGGGGGTGCAGTGGTAGCAGTTGCTGTGAAGTGGACGAAAGGCTCCTCTTTCACCTAAGAAAACAGAAGCATGTTAAATGGCACATTGTAGGTGAGGTGCCCCTTTTCAAGAGCTTCAAGTTACATATCTGAGCTGTGAGCCAGTGTAAAGGGGGTTTTAAAGAGGCTCTGTCACCAGATTTTGCAACCCCTATCTGCTATTGCAGCAGATAGCCGCTGCAATGTAGATTACAGTAAAGTTTTTATTTTTAAAAAACGAGCATTTTTGGCCAAGTTATGACCATTTTTGTATTTATGCAAATGAGGCTTGCAAAAGTACAACTGGGCGTGTTGAAAAGTAAAAGTACAACTGGGCGTGTATTATGTGCGTACATCGGGGCGTTTTTACTTCTTTTACTAGCTGGGCGTTCTGACGAGAAGTATCATCCACTTCTCTTCAGAACGCCCAGCTTCTGGCAGATCACGCTGTGACGTCACTTCCCCAGGTCCTGCATCGTGTCAGACGAGCGAGGACACATCGGCACCAGAAGCTACAGATGATTCTGCAGCAGCATCGGCGTTTGCAGGTAAGCCTCATTTGCATAAATACAAAAATGGTCATAACTTGGCCAAAAATGCTCGTTTTTTAAAAATAAAAACGTTACTGTAATCTACATTGCAGCGCCTATCTGCTGCAATAGCAGATAGGGGTTGCAAAATCTGGTGACAGAGCCTCTTTAAACTTGAAAATTATCGGGCAAAAAAGCATTCTTAGAATGCTCGTTGCCGATAATTGCCCTGTGTAAGCAGGGCTGTGATCAACAGATGAAGCAGATGAAGCAAATGCTAGTTCATCTGCTGATTGTATCGTTTTAAAAAACTGAAATATTATCGTTGTCGGCAGCACATCTCCCTATGTAAATAGGGAGACGCGCTGCCGACATGATAACAATGTATTGGGACAAGCGATCGAACTAACGACCACTCGTCCCAATACTTGTGATAGGAGCAAACGAGCGCCAATAGGGCCTTAAGATACCATAAATAAGCATGCATACGAATGTAGACATCTTTAACTTGACTCCAATAACTTGCTGCAGCGTGATATCACACAACAAAAGCCATTGAAAAAGTCGAGATAATGGATCTAGCCACTGTTAATTTAATGCGTTAAAAGTCAAGGTAAAGACGGCTACATCTGTATGTCTTACACATTTACATACGTAGTCTGCAATGTGTGAATCTCCAGCTATTGTGAAACTGGAAGTCTAAATATATAATGGAGGCTGAAGACCACCATGGCATGCTGGTCAATCACATGATGCACATGATGTAGTTCAGTAATTTAGCTGACATGGCTAAGTGGCTGCGGTATTTGTTTGTAGTCTATACCCATGAAGACAAACACAGTAGGTCTGCATTGGAGCTGTATACACAAAATGGTAAGATATATACAATCTAATTGTTTACATTTTTATTTTAAATGCATTGGAGTAAAGAAATATTGATTCCAAAAGAGCACATAACTTTATCTTAAATATTTATTTGTTTCGCAGGGCTATCTGTATTTTTTTTTAATGATCTGAACTCATACAGCTAAAATATTCACATGTTCTTCATGCCTTGTTCCTAACCTCTTTTATACTATCTTTATAAGGCGTCACAGACATCTAGGCACTTAAAGTGATTCTCCGGGACTTTTATATTGATGGCCTATCCTTAGAATAGGCAAACAGAAATGGACAGAACTGCACTTCCAAAGATAACAGCTTTTTATTCATCTGTGCGACGTTTTCAGTCCGACTGGACCTTTCTCGATCATAATACACACATCAAGTAATAGGTATATAAAGACTCACAGAGTCAAATAATAATCAAACAGTGATCAAGGCAATAAACAGTTTAAATGTATCTACATACTGTAAAAAATGCAATCTAAAAACACAAGAAATAAATAAAGGAATTTGAACTGCCTATTGCTGTACCAGTCCCTTAATACTTTTATGTATGTATTATCACCTTTATTTATTCTTTGTGTTTTTAGATTGCATTTTTTACAGTATGTAGATACATTTAAACTGTTTATTGTCTTGATCACAGTTTGATTATTACTTGACTCTGTGATACTTTATATACCTATTACTTGATGTGTGTATTATGCTTGAGAAAGGTCCAGTCGGACTGAAACGTCGCACGGGTGAATAAAAAGCTGTTATCTTTGGAAGTGCTGTTCTGTCAATTTGAGCTGAAGCAAGACGTGGGATCTTTACATACGAACCGCCAGTTAACTCTGTGGGATCTTTTCCGTGTTTAAATTGCATAAATTGCAACAGCATGGTGAAAGGGAACACATATGTACATCCGGTTATTGGCAAGGTCTTTCATATCAAACACTTTTTGACCTGTGTGTCATCCCATATTGTGTATGTACTACAGTTTCCCTATAAATTGATATATGTGGGGGAAACCACTCAGGAATATCGTGCACGTTTAAACAAACATAGATCCACTATCAGAACGAAAAAACTTGACCTCCCGGTTTCAGCACACTTTGTCTCGTCGGGACATGTCGTCAGTGACCTGAGATTTTGGATCATTGACCACATACCTATACATCAGAGGGGTGGGGATAGAGTCTCTAGACTCAAACGTAGGGAGCTTGAGTGGATCTACAGGTTGGATTCTCTATATTCACAGGGTCTTAATGTTGACTTTAAGGTTGGTGTGGTCATTAACTGATGGGATCACGGATTGTAAGTTTTTGTTCCCCTTATGTGCCTTGTGTTGTCCTTGTATGTTGTCTGTTTGTGTATATGAATCTACATAGACACACGTCACATCCCCCATCAGACTGACTCCAGATGCCTCAACTCCTAAATCATCACCCCTATAACCTTAGTTGTATTGCCCCGGCTTATCTTAATGATGTATCACCTCATGTACTATTTGTCTTTGTGTAACATCTAAATGTTGTGCTTTTTTCTAAGTCATTCATTTGTAAAGTGCCTGAAGAAGGAGCCTCTGTGCTCGGAAAGCTTGCATATAGAACTATTATGGTTAGCCAATAAAGGTATCATACCTTCTATACTTTTGTCTTTTTTGACACAAAGGTATTTAACATTTTATATGAATCTGAACACATCTATTACTATGGCAGGTTTACTGTAAAGTATAGATTTTTAATATTCATATATCTTCTTATTTTGTCATTTGCAGATTCTGTTTGCGGATTGGACTATCTCCTCTGTCTTTCGGAGTCTCGACATATTTTTCCTAACAGTTCACGTTCGTGGCATCCTTTACAAATTGTACGTTGTTTGATACTGATATTTGGCCCTCCAGTGATTGGGGCATCATATCTGGAGATACTGGTTAACATTATTTTTGCACCAACAAGAACAAAAAATAGATTTTCTTGGGGATAATACACTCCATATTGCGATTGCATGTAGGAATAAAGGGAGAGGGAAATACTTTCACAATATTAATGCTGCACCTCTTTGGATGTTTACACATCAGACTGTGTGCATTAATCCTGACTATACGTTAGGATGATGATTATAGTGATATATACTGTCCCGTTTGTCATTGATTATTTTCTATATTAATAGCGGTTCTCATAAAGTCTCATATATAGATGGCGATCGCCTCCCCTTTTGATGCCGATTTTTGCCAGTTACCTAGATGGTCGCCGTATAGTAAGTTATAGTTTGGGGTCCTTTACCTTTGGATTGATTACTTGCCAGCTCCCAAGATGGCCGTCACGCAACGAGTTACATACCACGCATGCGCGGGAAGTATCCTATGTAATCTCCCAAGATGGCCGCTGCGCAGTGAGTTACATACAACGCATGCGTGGGACGTGTCTAACGTAATCTCGCGGGATGTCCTGATGTAGTGAACTCCTGAATTAGTTCTTTCTCTTTTCACATGTGTGACATGCGCAGTATGCACACATGGACGCCATAATCCATGAGGAGCTTGTCCATCCGGTCTCTGAAGATGATATTCTGCAATCATTTTTATTACACGCACTATTGGGTGAGTTATTAATCATTAATACACTATTGATATTTGGACGGCCTATTGCTGTACCAGTCCCTTAATACTTTTATACATGTATGTATTATCACCTTTATATATTCCTTGTGTTTTTAGATTGCATTTTTTACAGTATGTAGATACATTTAAACTGTTTATTGTCTTGATCACTGTTTGATTATTATTTGACTCTTTGACTCTATTATGTGAGTCTTTATATACCTATTACTTGATGTGTGTATTATGCTTGAGGAAGGTCCAGTCAGACTGAAACGTCACACGGGTGAATAAAAAGCTGTTATCTTTGGAAGTGCTCTGTCCATTTCTGTTTGCCTGATATTGAGGACAGTGGACCAGGTCCAGTTGAGGCGTGCACCCATCTGCGGTCCAGTGCTGTGGAACCTCTTTTCTTTGTGGTATCCTTAGAATAGGTCATCAATATCAGAACCGTAGGGGTACGTTTCCCAGCACCCCGTTGATCAACTGTCTGAAGGACCCCGCTGTCAGCGGCTCCTTGCAATCCCAGGCATAGACGCAATGAAAGCTGATCGCTTAGGGTGTTGGGAGTCACACCCCTACCGATCTGATATTGAGGACCTATCCTAAGGATAGGCCATCAATATAAAAGTTCAGGAGAACCTCTTCAAAATTTTTACAAGTTTACCCATGCTATAGGTGTTTAGACCTAGGGATTTAATAAATTCCCACAAACAGTTGCTTTATTAGAAGACGGATAAGAGATAGATAGATAGATAGATAGATAGATAGATAGATAGATAGATAGATAGATAGATAGATAGATAGATAGATAGATAGATAGATAGATAGATAGATAGATAGATAGATAGATAGATAGATAGGAAGTCCACCGTCCAGCAGCACCAGCTTTAAAAGTATAGATGGGTGCACGCCTTGGGAACCCGATCACAGTTCCATATCCAATAAACATCCAATGATAGGCAGCACTCCAATGTCAAGGTGAAAAAATAGCTTTAATGGCCCTCGTGCGACATTTCAGCTCTGTGCAGTGAGCCTTTCTCAAGCATGCTAGATAGATAGATAGATAGATAGATAGATAGATAGATAGATAGATAGATAGATAGATAGATAGATAGATAGATAGATAGATAGATAGATAGATAGATAGATAGATAGATAGATAGGCTACTGGCAGCTGCCTTTGCTGCCATTATTGGTTCTCTGATACTCTTAGGACTAGTTCACACGGTGGATTTTGCCGCGGAACTATTTCTGCCAAAGGCAGGAAGATTCCTCCCTCCCATTGACATCAATGGGAGGTTCGGGCGGAATACATCGGAAAATTGAGCTGGATACTTCTTTTTCCCGCTAGCTGAAATAATCAGCTAGTGGGGAAAAGAAGCATCTGACTCCCATTGAAATCAATGGGAGGTGGAATTTTGCAGGCGGACTCCTTCGTGTACATATACCATTACAGTATCAGAATGAACTTTCGATCCTGATGCTGTTTTTCACTATTAACATTTTTTTCTCTGGTTCTGGTCAAAAATTATATGTTAAATTATGAGAACAGAACAGCATAAAGTATAATATGTTAATAAAGAGCATAAATTAATATATTTGAGAAAAACGCTTCAAAGCAGGATTTTTACCTCAAAAGATAGGATGTTTTTTAGACTATGACTTTAGCCACCCACAGCAAGCCAAATTATTAGCATATATATTATTGGGAAGCATAACATATTTTTCTTTTACACCCACCATGTCTTATATCTTAATGATATGAGAAAAATCAGCAGGTTAGCCAAGCAGAGACCATCTTTTCTTCTGTTCAGCAGACCTTCAATACAAGATCAGTTGCAAAAAAAAGCTTTAACACTTCACGATACACTTCACAAGTCTGTTACATGGCTTTGTCTGCACGGAAAGCAGGAGGTGGATCTTGTCTTGACCTCTCTTCATTTCCTTCAAGAACTGATTTCCATAGAGTACTGTGGTATAACAAAAACTCCTGGACCACCCGACAAGATTTGGAAAACAATTGTACTGTCATAGTTAAAACAGGGATTCACTTTCAGAATTATGTAGATAACTGTTCATGCTCATCTCTATTTTATCACTTTATAACTTTTTGTTACGTTACATTTTACAATTTGTCCGAACCTTTCACCGTAAGATGTTGTTTCCATCTAATATTATCATGACATGGTAGGAGTATAGAAAAGCATAAAATCCATTAGTGATTTCAGTCAGACAGACGCTTTCTGAATCACTTGCCGTTCACGTTTGGTCTGTGAAGTTTGTCATTTTGGACGACAATACCATGAGTTAAAATGACAAACCGTGAGTTTATGGACCTCGCTTTGTGCACAGGGGCACATTTATGCCAGCCGATGCTTGGCATCTTAGGCTTGTGTACAGCTACTCGACCATGGAAACCCATTTTATGAAGCTCCTGACGAACAGTTCTCATGTTGATGTTACTTGTAGATTCAGGTCGGAACTCTGTAGTGAGTGATGCAACAAAGGATAGACAGTTTTTACAGACGATGCGCTTCAGCACTCGGCGGCCCCAATTTATGAGTTTGCGTGATCTACCGATTCTGTCTAGGTCTGTATCAGATTCAAAGTTCAGAGGCTAAAACACACAATCCAGGTTCGGTACATAGATGATGATGATAATAATAATAATAGGCAATAATAGCAAATAGTCTGTAGCGTGAGGCAGAGATGTGATCAGAAATACAATTCAAGTTTGTTACACAGATAAGCAGAAATAGTTTGTAGCATGAGGCAGAGACGTGATTAGGAAACTAACCAAGTTCACTATACAGATAAGGGGCGATAGTTTATAGAGAGGCAACAAGTAACTAGTCTGGCAAGGAGGAAGTGCAAGTTCCATGCCTAAATAGGAAGCCAAAAGGGGAGAATCATCAGGCAATCAAGGCAAGGAATCTCAAGAAGCAAGATTTAAGAGAACCTAGAAAACCAAATCAGCATTAGAGCTATCCAGCCAATGGCTCAATGAGAACACCTGCTATCTGGGATACCGAAGTTTCTGGGTTCAAATCCTGACAACTTTTTGACTGAGTTGATACTCCTAGATGCTTCCATTTTACAGATCAGCACTTGGCTGTTTTTGTCATCATATTAGGCTTTGGATGGAGCAGCACCCTGCATGACCAGCCTCCGTTCAATGGCAGATCATCATTGGGCATTTTGGGTGGCCGCCCGGGGCCTGAGGCTCCCGGGGGGCCCATGGCCACCCCAAGTACAATGTGTCATAACGGCATTGTGTATGTCTTGTAAAGGACCTGCAGACATAAAGGTCACATGACTGTATAGAGACCTGCTGGTCACATGCTGGTCATATGTCATGTAAAGGACCTGCAGACATAAAGGTCACATGACTGTATAGAGACCTGTATAGAGACCTGCTGGTCACATGACCGCAGGTCCTACAACAGCAGCAAGATAAAAGACCGTGAGGTGAGGTGAGCTGCTAGTTAAGTATAAGGGGATCATGGATTTGTTTAGGGGGTCTATATTAGTTTAAGGGGTCTGTATTTAGGGGGTCTGTACTAGTTTAAGGGATCTGGGGTCTCTCTTTAGGGGGTCTGGTCTGGGGTCTATTAGTTTAAGGGGTCTGTATTTAGGGGATCTGGGTTCTGTATTTAGGGGGTCTGGTCTGGGGTCTGTATTTAGGAGGTCTGGGGTCTGTATATTTAGGAGGTCTGGTGTCTGTATTTAGGGGTTTGGTCTTGGGTCTGTAAATTTAGGAAGTCTGGTCTGGGGTCTGTATTTAGGGGGTCTGGGCTCTGTATTGTTTATGGGGGTCTGTATTTAGGGGGACTTGACTGGGTTCTGTATTAGTTTAGAGAGTCAGGTATGGGTTCTGTATTAATTTATGAGGTCTGTATTTAGGGGGCGTGGTCTGGGGTCTGTATTAGTTTACGGGGGTCTGGCCTGGATTATGTATTAGTTTAGGGAGCCAGGTCTGGGGTCTGTATTTAGGGGTCTGGTCTGGGGTCTGTATTAGTTGATGGGGTCTGTATTTAGGGGGCCTGGTTTGGGGTCTGTATTAGTTTAGGGGGTCAGGTCTGGTGTCTGTATTTAGGGGTCTGGTCCGAGGTCTGTATTTAGGGTGCTTGTTCTGTGTATGTATTTGTTTAGGGGGCTTGTTCTGGGGTCTGTATTTGCTTAGAGGGGTCTGGTCTGGGGACGGCAATAGTTTAGAAGGTCCTGTGTATGTATTTATTCTAATTTATTAGTCTGAGTACAAGGGGTTGTCCGGGCACATCGATAGGTCATCAGTATGAAAAAACGGTCTGTGCCCAGACAACCCCTTTAATGTATGGTCCTGGGCCTTGATGTCTGATTTTTTTTGTTTCTATAGAGGCTAGAAATGGCTGCAGAAGCAAGGAGCAAAGATGTATCATCAGGAGAAGTCGCCATACTGGTCTGTGTCAGATGGAGAAGAAAAGAGAATGACTCCCATCAGAGAAGACGTCACTTGTGAGTCACTGGATCTATAGAGGATCTGTCCCCTCTCCTGACATGTCTGTTGTGGAAATCCTTATATTCCACATAAATTCTTTGTGTACCTAGGACTAATAGACAAATGTGTGTTACCATTCCCATTGTCAGGAGGTTGTGTCCCTAAACAGTGTGATACAGTCAGCGATGGTTGGAGACTGTCAATATGTAGGGACACAGCCCTTTGACAAGAGGAATCATAACACCCATTTGTCAATGCTCGCATAAAAAGGTGGTGTTCACTACATACACAGCAGAGCGGCGGTGGGGAAGGGAAGCCCAAGTATGTGGAACAGCCCAGGGCCTATGGTCTACTTAATCCGCCACTGCCTCCTCTCCATTCAAACTCCTCCTAGTGGACGTTTGCAGCTGGGGAGAATGGGTCCCCCGTTCTGGCAATCGGTGGGCGTCCAGTGGTTAAAAATGCTAGAGGCTTCAATACTCCTTTAAGGAATCAAAACCTTTATATGCATAGTGTCATCATATTCCACAGCTTCTTACATTCATGGGTAGCAATAGTAAAAACAAATATAATTTCCTAGCTGTACTTCTTGGGTGCACCGGAGGTTGAATATGCTCTATTTCAATGTCCGAGCATTCACTATACAACATGGCAGATTACATTTTCAACAGATTATATAACTTTACTTAGCATATTATATAAATGAATATGACAAAAAAAAAATAGTCAACTGTTGGATAAAGTTGGAATTACAGTGGAGGAAATAAGTATTTGATCCCTTGCTGATTTTGTAAGTTTGCCCACTGTCAAAGTCATGAACAGTCTAGAATTTTTAGGCTAGGTTAATTTTACCAGTGAGAGATAGATTATATTAAAAAAAAATAAAAAAAAATAACATAGTCAAAATTATATATATTTATTTGCATTGTGCACAGAGAAATAAGTATTTGATCCCCTACCAACCATTAAGAGTTCAGCCTCCTCCAGACCAGTTACACGAACCAAATCAACTTGGTGCCTGCATTAAAGACAGCTGTCTTAAATGGTCACCAGTATAAAAGACTTTGTCCACAGACTCAATTAATCAGTCTGACTCTAACCTCTACAACATGGGCAAGACCAAAGAGCTTTCTAAGGATGTCAGGGACAAGATCATAGACCTGCACAAGGCTGGAATAGGCTACAAAACCATACGTAAGACGCTGGGTGAGAAGGAGACAACTGTTGGTGCAATAGTAAGAAAATGGAAGACATACAAAATGACTGTCAATCGACATCGATCTGGGGCTCCATGCAAAATCTCACCTCGTGGGGTATCCCTGATCCTGAGGAAGGTGAGAGCTCAGCCGAAAACTACACGGGGGGAACTTGTTAATGATCTCAAGGCAGCTGGGACCACAGTCACCAAGAAAACCATTGGTAACACATTACGCCGTAATGGATTCAAATCCTGCAGTGCCCGCAAGGTCCCCATGCTCAAGAAGGCACATGTACAGGCCCATCTGAAGTTTGCAAATTAACATCTGGATGATTCTGAGAGTGATTGGGAGAAGGTGCTGTGGTCAGATGAGACTAAAATTTAGCTCTTTGGCATTAACTCAACTCGCCGTTTTTGGTGGAAGAGAAATGCTGCCTATGACCCAAAGAACACCGTCCCCACTGTCAAGCATGGAGGTGGAAACATTATGTTTTGGGGGTGTTTCTCTGCTAAGGGCACAGGACTACTTCACCGCATCAATGGGAGAATGGATGGAGCCATGCACCGTCAAATCCTGAGTGACAACCTCCTTCCCTCCACCAGGACATTAAAAATGGCTCGTGGCTGGGTCTTCCAGCACGACAATGACCCGAAACATACAGCCAAGGCAACAAAGGAGTGGCTCAAAAAGAAGCACATTAAGGTCATGGAGTGGCCTAGCCAGTCTCCAGACCTTAATCCCATCGAAAACTTATGGAGGGAGCTGAAGATCCGAGTTGCCAAGCGACAGCCTCGAAATCTTAATGATTTACAGATGATCTGCAAAGAGGAGTGGGCGAAAATTCCATCTAACATGTGTGCAAACCTCATCATCAACTACTAAAAATGTCTGACTGCTGTGCTTGCCAACAAGGGTTTTGCCACCAAGTATTAAGTCTTGTTTGCCAAAGGGATCAAATACTTTTTTCCCTGTGCACAATGCAAATAAATATATATAATTTTGACAATGTGATTTTCTGTTGTTTTTTTTTATATAATCTATCTCTCACTGGTAAAATTAACCTAGCCTAAAAATTCTAGACTGTTCATGTCTTTGACAGTGGGCAAACTTACAAAATCAGCAAGGGATCAAATACTTATTTCCTTCACTGTATTTGTTTCAGCCCAGAAATATCTAATGTCTGGGCCAACTCTGTTTTGATCCGGTTTGCCTAGCCTAAATAGTGAAAGATACAGTTATTATTCATGGTTAAAAAGAATGTATCAAAAAATCTGTCCAACATACCTGTACCTTGTATGTAGCTTTTTTGCTATTTATAATATGGAATTATAATAGATATCAATAACACATAACATTACTACATTTTAAAAGTAAACCTTGGAATTCCCTTATACATTAATAAATTGTGCCTTAGTTCCACTATATACAGTCACTTTCTATATACAATAACTTCTTATATAAATAGCTTTTTCATAAAATAAATGTGACTGCAGCATTGTACTTTTACTGCCAAGTCGGAGTTAGTATACGGACTATAGACATGTCACTGGGACATAAGTAATGGGAGATATGTGAATAGTTGTTCCATATCCTGTTTTCTGAATCCTGCGTCCGTTACTAGTTCTGTATCCTAAATTCCGTGTCCGTAACTATCCTGCATCCTGGGTCCAGTGTCCGGGACCAGTCCTGTATCTATGTCCAGTCCAGTATCCTGAATCCAGTGTCCTTGACCAGTCCTGCATCCGGAGTTCAGCGTCCGTCACCAGTCCTACATTCTGAGTCCAGTGTCCTGCTTCCAGTAATCCAGCACCAGACTGCATTCAGTAATCCGGCACCAGCCTGTTTCTAATAATCTGGCACCAGCTTGTATCCTCTACCTGCAATCTGACTGTGTCCAGCTGCCACCCAGGTACCATCTACCAGTGACTGTATTATATCTGTCTGGCCAGCAGCTACAGTTACGGTGGAAGTAGCCCAGTGGATCCACAACCGCATTAGACGTTACAACTTGTAGGTGGAATTTGACTAATGAAGGGTCTTCATCTAATAAATTGTACCCTAAGGTGAGTTTTAGCCTCTGTTCACTTCTTCGCTATGGTTTCTATTTAAAACAGAAGCCATAATGCTGGGCTAGATCGGCTGCACAATAGATCTGAAGAGCACCTGATGAGTCCCCATTGACTAATTAAGGAGGACCAACAGGGTTCAGTCGAGGTTTACTTAATTTTGTCTGCATTATTTTTGCTGACAAAAGTGATGGAAACCCTGATAAAAAGTTATAGTGCAGATGTGGACATTTCCCTGCACAGCACGGATGAGACGGTTGGGGCTGAACCAGTCTCTTCTTCAATACACTACAAGCAGACTAGTCCCATTGTCGCAGGTAGTCTGCAGCCTAGAGTCCCAGAAATGTTCATATCTTCAAGTACGGAAGACATTTTGTAGCTCACCACTGTAGGTTTTTGTTGTAACCTCGTATGTGCGATATCTTTAGTGATTGGCATATAGCGATTTAGTATTTGCGTGCTACTGAACCAGTGATTGTTGTATATTAGTACCCTTGGCATATAAGCATGATGTCCTCCCCCGGCTTTATGACACCGGTTTCTTGCACTATATGATCCATTTTTTAACATTTTTATGTATTGTATATCTAATAAAGTATTTTAAGTACCATATCTAGTGTGATTACAGACCTATTCTCTATAGCAGGGGTCTCAAGAACGCGACCTGCGGGCCGCATGTGGCCCCTGGGGCTGTTATCTGCGGCCCGCAGGACACAGAGCCGCTAGTATAGGCTCTGCTCCGGGACTCTGTGGAATTCCCAGACATTGCTGTCCACATATGGACAGCGATGTCTGGGGCTTCCCCAGAGCGGAGTCTCGGGCACAGCGCTTGTATAGGCTCTGCTTGGGGACTCTGTGGAATCCCCTGACATCGCTGTCCGCATATGGACAGCGATGTCTGGGGCTTCCCCAGAGCTGGAGTCCCAGTGATGTCAGGAGCACAGCTGGAGTCCCAGGAAGAGCCTACTAGCGCTCTGCCCGGGACTCCAGCTCTGGGGTTGCCCATGACATCCATGTCCATATATGGACAGTGATGTCAGGAGCAGAGCTGGAATCCCAGGCAGAGTGCTAGAAGTGGCTCTGCTCCGGGACGGAGGGCACTGTGGCAGTATCTACAGAGGGCAATGTGGTAGCATCTACAGAGGGCACTGTGGCAGCATCTACAGAGGGAACTGTGGCGTTATCTAAAAGTGGGTGTGTGGCAGTATCTACAGAGGGCAATGTGGTAGCATCTACAGAGGGCACTGTGGCGTTATCTACAAGTGGGTGTGTGGCAGTATCTACAGAGGACACTGTGGCATTATCTACAGAGGGCACTGTGGCATTATCTACAGAGGGCACTGTGGCATTATCTACAAAGGGCACTGTGACATTATCTACAGAGGGCACTGTGTCATTATCTACAGAGGGCGCTGTGGCATTATCTACAGAGGACTCTGTGCCCAATCTTGACATGTGTGTCTGCCAAATGCTGCCAACTGAGCCACCGGACTGCATTTAGCGACACTTAAACTGGAAAACTGGATTGTTGAAATAAGCACGTGGAGCGTTCTCTAAAATTTTAAACCTAGCGGTATTATAATAGTAATATAGTGTTATAGTAGTTCAAATAACGAATTGATTAACAATAATTTTGTATTGTATCAAATTTGAAAGTAATGCGGCCTGTCAACTTCCCGTTTTTTCTATATGTGGCCCACTTACCCGGCCCAGTTTGAGACCCCTGCTCTATAGGTTATCTATTGCTATTGTCGGCACACCACTTACGGATTTGTTATTAGTGTGCCCCCCCTCCTTTACCAGTGTATGTTTACTCAGGGGACATATACCTGATGCAAATTGATTTCAGTAGTCATACAATATAGTATGGTATTATTACTTATACATAACAGCATATAAACTCAAGGGTGTACAATATATGATTTGTGGTACGACATGGGGTGTTAGAATATAGGTTTTGAAGTTTCCTTATCTTATGGGCAAGTTATTATTTTTAAACTAGTTTGATCAAAATGTTAACAAAGAACCTCATGTTCATGTTTATAAATTATGCCTAGCGGCTTAGATCAAAGTATATAGTGGATGTGCGGTCCATATCTAGTTTCTCACTAAGCGACATTCATTTTAAACTACCTCTTCTACCATCAAAATATGGAATACACTTTTGCTAGCTGTAGCATCTAAAATCTCATTAAAAGAGGTCAAATATGGATATTACTAAACTTTATTGGCTACATATGATATGGGACAAATTGTGACAGACGGCCCAATTTTTATTAAAAAAATAATAATACTATTCATGGATTAAAAAATCAACTAGATTTTTTTTATTAAAATATGGCAGTATAACCCATAATGATTGAAACAAAGGGGTTTTCCCTAAAAATACATTTGTCACCTATACACAGAATAGGTGACCGATGTATGACTGCCCCAAACTTTGACCCCCGCTGATAGGTAGATCAGAAGTCACAAGTTTCCCGTTAGTCCTCACCCACACAACCACGGTGAGGAGCTGTTTAAATGGAGCAGCAGGCAAGCATCCACGCTGCCAGTTTATTCAAAGTGTATGGGGCTGAAGGAAACGGCCATGCGTTGAGGAGGAACAGGGGACTCGGGACCCAAATTTTAGTGATTAGAGGGGGTTTCTGACAGTGGGACCCCCAGTGATCCTACATTTATTACTTATCCTGTGGTGATCCATCATTGTCTTCTCTGTTAAGGAACTGTTTAAGTGGAAGGCCATAGAATCAAATTCCTGCTGGTAAAAAGGTTTATCCTGATGACATGGTCATTTTTTAATTTATTTTCTGATTACTTTAGGACTTGAAGCATAAGCCTCAAAAATGTATCTTTCGTTTAGTAAAAAGATAGATATCAATCCCAAGTCATAGTTGTAGGCAGGATACTCTGAATATTTTCTAGTCCCAAGGTTAGAGATGAGCGAACTTATCAAAAGTTCGGTTCGGCTAGTTCGCCGAATTTCACAAAAAAGTTCGGTTCGGACCGAACTAGTTCTGACCGAACCTGTCACTTCCGTGCGCCGAGCATGCTACTGTCCGGGGTGCTGATAGAGTTAGATAGAGTTAATGGGCTGCACTAACTCTTTCAGCAACCTTCACAGTACATGCTCGGCGCGCGGAAAATACAATTTAAATGTAATAAAAAAATAAAAATTATACGTTCGTACTTACTTTCCTCCTGTCCGGCCTCCAGCGATGACGTTTCATCCCTTTCGCCGCTGCAGCCAATCACAGGCTGTAGTGGCGGTCACGCACGTCAGGATGACGCTTCATCCCACGTGACCGCCTCTGCAGCCAATCACAGGCTGCAGCGGCGACATGGATGAAACGTCATCGCTGGAGGCCGGACAGGAGTAAAGTAAGTATGAACGTATTATTATTATTTTTTGGCATGTATGTATGTTGGCATGTATGTATGTATGTATGTATATATGTTGTCATGTATGTATGTATGTATATCTGTGCATGTATGTTGGCATGTATTTATATATGTGCATGTTTGTATGTATATTTGCACGTATATATTTGCATGTATGTATGTATGTATGTTTGCATGTGTGTATGTTTGCATGTATGTATTTTTGCATGTATGTTGTCATGTATGTATGTATGTATGTATGTATGTTGTCATGTATGTATGTATGTATATATGTGCATGTGTGTATGTATATTTGTATGTATGTATGTTTGCATGAATGTATGTATGTATGTTTGCATGTATGTGTGTTTGCATGAATGTATGTTTGCATGTATGTATGTATGCATGTTTGTATGTATATTTGCATGTGTGTATATATATATATATATATATATATGTATGTATGTTGTCATGTATGTATGTATGTTGTCATCTATGTATATATGTGCATGTATGTTGGCATGTATGTATATATGTGCATGTGTGTATGTATGTATGTATATTTGCATGTATATATTTGCATGTATGTATGTTGTCATGTATGTATGTATGTATATATGTGCATGTATGTTTGCATGTATGTTGGCATGTATGTATACATGTGCATGTTTGTATGTATATTTGCATGTATATATGTTTGCATGTGTGTATGTTTGCATGTATGTATGTATGTTTGCATGTATGTATGTTTGCATGTATGTATGTTGTCATGTATGTTTGTATGTATGTTGTCATGTATGTATGTATATATGTGCATGTATGTATGTTTGCATGTTTTTATTTTTGCATGTATGTTTGCATGTATGTTTATATATATGTGCATGTATGGAATTATGTTTGCATGTATATTTGTGCATGCTTGTATATATGTATGTATGTATCTTTGCATGTTTGTTTGTATGTATGTATGTTTTCATGTGTGTGTGTATGCATGTATGTATGATAGTTTTCATGTATATGTGTGTATGTTTGCATGTATGTATATTTGCATGTATATATGTGCATGCTTGTATGTATGTTTGTATATATGTATGTATGGCCATGTATGATACTGTCTGCTGGCGCCCTGTATCTAAGTCAACTTCACGGCAGGCTTCTATACATGGTATAACAGTCAGTATCACACATTAAACTGAATCTAAGCCTACGACATGTTTTATTTAATTATTTTTATTTTTTTACAGGTTTGGTGTTTGGACTACGTCGGTTTCGAGGACTACTTAGATGACGTTTTTTTTTCTACAATAAAATGGTTAATGAGGGTTGTGTTGGGGGTGCTTTATTTCAATAAAATATTTTATCTATATCTTTGTCTTTTTCTTTTCAAATTTTATTACTACCACTTTAGTAATGGTCGCTGTCTGAGTGACAACATCCATTACTAAGGCGAGGCTTAGTGTTAGCCGGTGCAGAGGCTAACACTAACCACCATTATTACCCCGGTACCCACCACCACCAGGGGTGCCGGGAAGAGCCAGGTACGATCCAGTACCCGACCATCTGTTGTGATGGTCGGGCTCCGGGGCGGCCGCAGGCTGGTATTACGAGGCTGGGAAGGGCCAAAAACAGTGGACCTTCCCACCCTTGTAATGCTAGGCTGCTGCTGCTGTGTTGTATCTGGCTGGTTATAAAAGTGGGGGGGACCCCACGTCATTTTTTTAAATTATTTATTTATTTACATTTTTTTTTTTTTAAAAAGACATGGGGTTCCACCCAATTTATCATAACCAGCCACATACAACACAGTGTTATTAACCTGGGAATAGACAAAACCAGTGGCCCTTCCCACCAATGTAATGCCAGACTGCTGCGGCCTTGTATATGGCTGGTTATTAAAAATGTGGGGGACCCGTCTATTGCTAAATTTGTTAAATTCAAAAAAAAAAACGACGTGGGGGTCCACCCCATTTTTATAACCAGCCCGATACAACACAGCAGCAGCAGCCTAGCATTACAAGGGTGGGAAGGTCCACTGATTTTGGCCCTTCCCAGCCTCATAATACCAGCCTACGGCCGCCCCAGTACCCGACCATCACAACAGATGGTTGGGTACTGGATCGTACCAAGCTCTTCCCGGCACCCCTGGTGGTGGTGGGTACCGGGGTAATAATGGGTGGTTAGTGCTAGCCTCTGCACCGGCTAACACTAAGTACCGCCTTTATAATGGATGCTGTCAATCAGCCAACTGCCATTATCTAGGCACTAATAAAGTTTAAAAAAAAACACAAAGACAATTCTTTTTTATTGAAATAAGAAATCCCCAACAAAACCCTCGTTAACCATTTTATTAAAATTTGAAAAAACGTAGATCTACGCAGTAGTCCAACGAATCGAAGATGTAGTCCAATCGGTACATCAAAATCTGCAACAACATAAAAAAACAGTTATCAATGTGAACAATACCAATACTTCTACTCACCTACGCACACACAAACAAACAACCATACACAGACACACACATATATACACAAACACAACAAGATATACACACACACACACACATAAACAGACAAACACACACACATATACACGAACTCACACATATACAAACAAAAACACACATATCCAAACACACACACACACAGTTATACACACACATACACGAACACATATACACAAACACATATACAAACAAAAACACACATACCCAAACACACATATACACAAACACATATACACAAACACACCCATATATACACACAAACACACACCCATATACACACATATACACAAACACACACATATACAAAAACACACAAACATCTACACACAAACATATACACAAATACACCCATATATACACAAACATATACACAAACACATATACACAAACACACCCATATATACACACACATATACACAAACACACATATAAAAACAAAAACAGACAAAGTCACATACCCAAACACACATATATACACAAACACACACATACACAAACACGGTTTCTTTTAAATGCTGCTGGGGAACCCGCTCGATCCACTATATAAGGCTGCGCTACAGTGCAGCATTTAAAAGAAACAGGATCCTGACCTGTCCATAGAGTTTAAGGCAGCACAGAGTATTTCAGGAGATAAGCGTGCAGATTCAGTGCTGCTGTGAACTCTGCTCTTACCATTACGTAGCTCTCAGTCTGTTACCTCTCCTCCACTCCTGTCCTCCAGAACACCTTCACATGATTGGCAAGTCACCACGTAATGGTAAGAGCAGAGTTCACAGCAGCACAGAGTATTTCAGGAGATGAGCGTGCAGATTCAGTGCTGCTGTGAACTCTGCTCTTACCATTACGTAGCTCTCAGTCTGTTACCTCTCCTCCACTCCTGTCCTCCAGAACACCTTCACATGATTGGCAAGTCACCACGTAATGGTAAGAGCAGAGTTCACAGCAGCACAGAGTATTTCAGGAGATGAGCGTGCGGATCTTGTGCGGGGTGGTGACTTGCCAATCATGTGAAGGTGTTATTGAGGACAGGAGTGGAGGAGAGGTAACAGACTGAGCTACGTAATGGTAAGAGCAGAGTTCACAGCAGCACTGAATCTGCACGCTCCTCTCCTGAAATACTCTGTGCTGCTGTGAACTCTGTTCTTACCATTACGTAGCTCAGTCTGTTACATCTCCTCCACTCATGTCCTCTATAACATGTTCACATGATTGGCAAGTCACCACCACGCACAAGATCCGCACGCTCATCTCCTGAAATACTCTGTGCTGCTGTGAACTCTGCTCTTACCATTACGTGGTGACTTGCCAATCATGTGAAGGTGTTCTTGAGGACAGGAGTGGAGGAGAGGTAACAGACTGAGAGCTACGTAATGGTAAGAGCAGAGTTCACAGCAGCACTGAATCTGCACGCTCATCTCCTGAAATACTCTGTGCTGCCTTAAACTCTGTGGACAGGTCAGGATCCTGTTTCTTTTAAATGCTGCACTGTAGCGTAGCCTTATATAGTGGATCGAGCGGGTTCCCTAGCAGCATTTAAAAGAAACAGGATCCTGACCTGTCCACAGAGTTTAAGGCAGCACAGAGTATTTCAGGAGATGAGCACGGGCAGCCGTTCGTTTTTCCGAGCCGTGCTCCCATTATGCACACGACCGTAAAAACACCCGTTATTGCGGGTCGTAATTACGACCCGCAATAACGGGCTCATAGACTTCTGTTACCCACGGGTACCTTTCCGTTTTCTCACGGGAAGGTGCCCGTGGCGTTAAAAAAATAGAACATGTTCTATTTTTGTATTTTACGGGCCGTGCTGCTATAATTATAATGACAGCACGGTTCGCAAAAGCGGCCGGCTGCCCGTGGCCGGCCGGCCGTGCTCGTAGTTACGAGTCGTAATTACGAGCACGGCTCGTAAAATAAAAAAATAGAACATGTTCTATCTTTTTAACGGCACGGGCACCTTCCCGTGAGAAAACGGGAAGGTACCCGTGGCTAACAGAAGTCTATGGGCCCGCTATTTCGGGTCGTAATTACGACCCGTGATAACGGGTGTTTTTATGGTCGTGTGCATGAGGCCCCGTAATGACGGGTGGCTACATGTGTGCACCCGTCATTACGGCAGCGTTAATAGGGGACGTCAGTAAGGGTATGTGCACACACACTAATTACGTCCGTAATTGAGGGACGTATTTCGGCCGCAAGTACCGGACCGAACACACTGCAGGGAGCCGGGCTCCTAGCATCATATTTATGTACGATGCTAGGAGTCCCTGCCTCTCCGTGGAACTACTGTCCCGTACTGAAAACATGATTACAGTACGGGACAGTTGTCCTGCAGAGAGGCAGGGACTCCTAGCATCGTACATAACTATGATGCTAGGAGCCCGGCTCCCTGCACTGTGTTCGGTCCGGTACTTGCGGCCGAAATACGTCCGTCAATTACGGACGTAATTAGTGTGTGTGCACATACCCTAAATAGTCACTGTCCAGGGTGCTGAAAGAGTTAACTGATCGGCAGTAACTGTTTCAGTACCCTGGACAGTGACTACCGATCACAGTACCTGTAAAAAAAAAAGACGTTCATACTTACCGGGAACTCCCTGCTTCCTCCAGTCCGGTCTCCTGGCCGTTGCCTTGGTGACGCGTCCCTCTCGACATCCGGCCCGACATTCCTTGATGACGATGCAGCCCATGTGAGTGCTGCAGCCAATCACAGGCTGCCGCGGCCTCTGCAGCCAATCACAGGCTGCAGAGGCCTCTGCAGCCAATCACAGGCTGCCGCGTCAGAAAAGGTCGGACTGGAGGAAGAAGAGGGACTCGTCACCAAGACAACGACCGGGTACGTATGAAATGCTTTTTATTTTTAATCAGCAGCCTCTTTTCTCTATCAGTGATTGATAGAGATAAGTGGCTGCCGATTTGTATAATGTTTTTGACCGGGTTCGGTCAAAACGGGTTCGGCCGAACCCGGTGAAGTTCGGATTCGCTGCGAACCGAACTTTTCCGGAAGTTCGGACCGAAACCGGGTTCGGTTGTCCCGGTTCGCTCATCTCTACCCAAGGTATTCAGTGTTAGGCTGGGTTCACACGACCATGTTACGTCCGTAATGGAGGGAACGTATTTCGGCCGGAAGACCCGGACCGAACACAGTGCAGGGAGCCAGGCTCCTAGCATCATAGTGATGTACGATGCTAGGAGTCCCTGCCTCGCTGCAGGACAACTGTCCCGTACTGTAATCATGTTTTCAGTACGGGACAGTAGTTCCACGGAGAGGCAGGGATTCCTAGCATCATACATAACTATGATGCTAGGAGCCCGGCCCCCTGCAGTGTGTTCGGTCCGGGTCTTCCGGCCGAAATACGTTCCGTCCATTACGGACGTAACATGGTCGTGTGAACCCAGCCTTACAAGCAATGTGTAGCTAGGCATTGCCATGCTTGGACAGCAATGACACTTGGGCAGCACTTGGACAGCAATGACAGCCACATACAATAAACGGTCATCTTCAGTTCCTTTAACCCCTTAATGTCCAGGCCATTTTGCACGTTAATGACCAAGGATTATTTTTGGTTTTTTCACGGTCGCATTCCAAGAGTCGTAACTGTTTTTGTATTCCGTCTATATAGCCGTATAAGGGCTTGTTTTTTGCGGGACGAGTTGTATTTTGTAATTGTACTATTTTTAGATGCATATAACATATTGATTAAGTTTTATTAACTTTATTTTAGGAGAGAATTGAAAATAAGCAGCTATTCCAGCATTAATTTTCACGTTATAAATTTACGCCGTTTACTATGCAGCGTAAATAACATGTTCACTGTATTCTATGGGTCGGCCCGATTACGGGGATACCAAATATGTAAAGGTTTTATATGTTTTTCCTACGTTTGCACAATAAAAAGCCTTTTAGAAAAAAATTACTTGTTTTTGCATCGCCGCGTTCCAAGAGACGTAACGTTTTTATTTTTCCGTCTATGTGGCCGTATGTGGGCTTGATTTTTGCGGGCCAATATGTAGTTTTCATTAGTACTATTTTGGGGTACATAGGACTTATAGATTAACTTTTATTTTATTTTTTATGGGGGGAATGGGAGAAAAGAGAGAATTTTGCCGTTGTTTTTTGCGTTTTCTTTGGACGCCGTTCATCCGGCGGTTTAATTAATGTGTTCATTTTATTGGTCAAGTTGTTACGATCGCGGGGATACCATATATGTGTATGTGTGATTTGTTTTGACAGTTTTACTAAATAAAACAACTTTTTGGGCCAAAAAAGTAGTTTTATTTGACTTTGACTGTAATTGTTTTTTTTTTTTTTCACCAACTTTATTTAACTGATTGTCATTTTTTTTTAAAGTCCCATCAGGGGAATTCACTATGCGATGTGCCGATCGCATATATAATGCTTTGGTATACTTAGTATACCAAAGCATTATTGCCTGTCAGTGTAAAACTGACAGGCAACCTATTAGGTCATGCCTTTGGTATCGCCTAACAGGCAGATGCTGAAGGCAGACCTGGGGGTCTTTGTTAGACCCCCGGCTGTCATGGAAACCCGACGGCGACCCGCGATTTGTTTGCGGGGGCGCCGATCGGGTGACAGAGGGAGCTCCCTCCCTCTGTCAAACACATTAGATGCCGCTGTCACTATTGACAGCGGCATTTAATGGGTTAAACTGCCGGAATCGGCGCGCGCTTCGATTCCGGCAGTTGCAGCAGGAGCCAGGCTGTGTATAACAGCCGTGCTCCTGCCGCTGATCGCGTGGGTACAGTCTCAGTACCCGCGCCATCACAGGACGGATATATCCGTCCTCCTGCGCGAACTAGCAGCTGCTGAGGACGGATATATCCGTCCTTCGGCGTTAAGGAGTTAATCGAATGCATCATCAAATAATTTCATATATATTTTTTAAAACAGGTTGTTTTTTTTAAAATAAAAAACAAATATATTGCAGTTTTTGAACTGGCCACTAGAGCAGACACAATAGAATGACATTCCTGTTTTCTGTAGCTCGCTTCTCAGCTTTGCTGAACAGATTTGAACAGGTTGAGCAGAGTCATCTCATTAGCATTAGAGGTTGGGGGTTTGATGATTTACTGCTGGAGGCTTATAAAAGGCAGGATAGTAGCACTATACACACAGATAAGGCTCTGTATGCATCTCCCCTGTTACTATCTGGTGTCTGGGAGAGGCGGTGTACTCCATACTTCCTGAAGATTGTGATAGTTTATGGAATTGCTCAGTCAATTAACTCCCATTTCATCAAATTTCACACATTCTGCTGCACTGTCCACACCAGTGTTTCCAGGTGATTTTGGCATGGAAAAACTTGACTTACCTGAACAGAGCCCAGACCTCAACCCCTATTGAACACCTTTGGGATGAACGAGCCAGGCCCTCTTGTCCAACATTAGTGTCTGATCTCACAAATGCTGTTCAGGATGAATAGGCAAAAACCCCACTGACACACTCCAAAATCTTGTAGAAAACCTTCCTAGAAGAGTGGAAGCTGTTGTAGCTGCAAAGCGGGGACCAACTCCATAATAATGCCTATGGATTTAGAATTTGATGTCATAAAAACCCCTGTA